>NW_022984956.1:1343661-1479179 GCF_010015565.1 Dissoconium aciculare CBS 342.82 | reverse complement strand
CTCTCTCTCTCTCTCTCTCTCTCTCTCTCTCTCTCTCTACACACACCTCTCTCACTCCACCCTCACTTCGAACCCCTAAATCGCTCCTCTTCCCTTCCACCTGACAGAATTCATCCGCACAGGTCCGCGAGGTGACCCTCAACATGGCGCCCGTCAGCAGCGGCATCACGCGCTGGCAATCCCAGGCCATCCAAGCGCTACAAGAAGCCACCGAGGCCTACCTGGTGCATCTGTTCGAGGATTCGAATCTCTGCGCCATCCATGCGAAACGCGTGACGATCATGCAGAAGGACATCCAACTCGCGAGGAGGATCCGGGGGAGTTGGGGCGGGTTGGGATAGATTGTGATGTATGCGGGAGAGGGATGGAAGAGGAAAGAGGGAGGAGGGAGGATTTGTTGTACTTTTTCTCTTTTCTTTTTTCCCG
Organism: Dissoconium aciculare CBS 342.82; assembly: GCF_010015565.1. NCBI lineage: Eukaryota > Fungi > Ascomycota > Dothideomycetes > Mycosphaerellales > Dissoconiaceae > Dissoconium > Dissoconium aciculare. Next base: position 1,478,753 of record NW_022984956.1, on the reverse strand, counting down.
GTGCGGTATGATGACGTGCCCTTGTCGGGCTTGTCTCTGTTTCTCTTGTTTTTCCGGGAATGGTGTTTTTGTATTTGTTTGTGCTTGCTTTGGTTGGGGGTTTTTTTCGGATGGTTTGGAAAGAATATCCCGTTTGTCCCTCTTGCCTACGATTAATAGGAGATCAAGAGAGAGGGAGAGAGATTCGTCTCATCTACTGCATTCGAGCTTCTCGTAGCTCCTAGCTCTTTGCTATATCAGCTAGCCTAGGTGGCTGTGGTATCGCCTGTTCAACCTGCCGTGCTCGACATATAAATCCTGATTGGTGTGGAATGCATATAATTTACATACGGAAGCGGAAAGTATGGCACTTCCTCTTCTAGCACTAGGTAATGTTCTGGCCAAATTTGTATTTGAACAAGCATTGCAGTAGACCTTGATGATCTGAAGCTATTGGGAGCTCCCACGGCGAGAATCGAGAATGCCTCGGCCGTAAAGCAAAAAGCTACAGATTTACTATGGACAGTAGTGAAGGTTAACTAGACCCCTACTATACCTAGGTATATTTCACACACAGCTGGAGTATATAACATCCCAGATGACGTACATCGTGGCGCGCGCGCTTTCTCCCGCTTGCTGGCGAGGAATTTCGACTTCATCATCAGTCAGTCGCAAACAGGGAAAGGCTCGCACTCGTATACGGAATAATATCCAACAACACCTTTCTCGAGCCTCCCACCGGCTGATAAAATCACGACGATATCACCCAAGCCGTACGAAACAGTATGACTTGCGTCTAGGCGGTCTCCTTGCTCGTTACTGTTATTGCGTGAAATTTCCCAGCTTAGAGCCAGGCATCCGCTCCCCTCGGCGCGGACGGAATTCGCCGCTTTCCACATACGCGCGTGAATCAAGCAATTCAAGATGTTGCCTTATATTAATGCCCGTGAGTGGTGTTGCTGGCAGACGGCCAAGCGATCATCGTCGCGGAATGCCAAACACGGATCGGACGACTGACGATATCCCACAGCGTTCGAGTTCGTCGCCAGCAAGCTCGGAGCTCCTTTGGACGAGTGTAAGAAGATGACCATCATTGAGCAACCTGGATTCAAAGCTGATGTTTCGCTTTTCCAACTTGATCAGTCAAACTCATCGTCTTGTTCTTGGGGTCGTATCCGTTGGCCGCGCTCCTCAAGAGACTCCCTGACAACCAGCCGAATCTCAAAAACCTCTTCAATATCGCGTACGATCTCTCCCTCCCATCTCCATGCTGAACTTGGAGGAGATTGCTGATACAACGCAGAGTGACGATTTTCTTCCTCGTGGGACTCTTCGATCTCTGGGGTGGTCTTGCAGTCATCTCATTCGACGCCATCGGGACTTATCTCATCGCCGCATATGTCTCGGGTCCATACATGCCATGGGTCGGCTTCACTTTCCTCATGGGCCACATGTCCGTCAGTCACATCTACCGTCTGTACGCCGCCAGTCCTAGCTCCGTCGACATCACCGGGGCCCAGATGGTACTTGTCATGAAACTCTCGGCTTTTTGCTGGAACGTTTGGGATGGCAAACAGAAAGACGCCGATCTCAGCCCGGATCAGCAGTCCCGCGCTGTCCGGAAACTTCCCAGCATCTTGAACTATGCCGGTTTCGTCGCCTTCTTCCCCTCGGTCATGATAGGTCCGGCTTTTGATTATGCCGACTATGAACGCTGGATCAACACGAGCATGTTCGATCTCCCGCCAGGAACCGACCCGTTGAAGGCCCCACCGACCCGCAAGAAGCGAAAGATCCCTCGTAGTGGTACCCCCGCCACGATCAAGATGTTGATCGGTCTGGCCTGGACCATCGCATTTCTGCAACTATCCGCCTACTATAGCCCGACCGTCGTCCTGAGCAAGCGCTTCGAGAACATGGGCTTCCTTTTCCGCATCTATCATCTCCACATGATGAACCTCGTGGAGCGCATGAAATACTACGGCGTCTGGACCCTGACCGAAGGCGCCTGTATCCTCGCCGGTATCGGCTACAGAGGTATCAACCCCAAGACCGGCAAACCTGACTGGGATCGTCTCACCAACATCAAACCCCTCGGCGTGGAACTCGCCCAGAACAGCCACGCCTATCTGGCGAACTGGAACTGCAACACCAACCAGTGGCTGCGCAACTACGTCTACCTCCGTGTCACGCCCAAGGGCAAAAAACCTGGCTTCCGCGCGAGTATGGCCACGTTCGTCACCAGTGCTTTCTGGCATGGCTTCGAGCCGGGTTACTACATGGCCTTTGTCTTTGCAAGTTTCATCCAAAACGTCGCTAAAAGTAGGCTCTGCTTTCCTAGCCTGAATCCCTTTCCTTTCCAACAGATCACTGACATCAAATTTCCAGACTCCCGCCGCCTCATCCGACCCTTCTTCCTCTCCCCCGACGGCAGCAAACCCACCGCGTACAAACGCTATTACGACATCTTCACCTGCATCATCACCCACCTCGTCTTCGACTTCACCACCACGCCCTTCATCCTCCTCTCCGTCTCCTCGACCCTGCACGTCTGGCGCCAACTCTATTTCTACCCGATCATCGGCGTCCTCGCCTGCAGCATCTTCCTCGCCAGCCCGGGCAAAAAGCTCCTCGCCAAACGCGTCCGCGCCTACACCGGCGCCAGCTCCTCCTCCTCCTCGAGGCCCGGCATCAAGCGCAACGAGAGCATGGAGAGCCTGCAGGGCGCGACCATGGGCATCCCCGTCGACCCCGAGCGCGAACTCGACGAGCTCGTCGAGGAGGTCCTCGAGGAACTCCGCAGGCGCACCGGCCAGATGGAAATCCGCGTCGACGCCCCCGAGGTCAAGAAATTGGTCCAGGAGAAATTGCTCCTGAGGAAGGCCAGCTCCGACGCCGTGGCTCCCAGGGCCGGGGAGGAGAAGAAGTCGCTTTAGTCGGAGTTCCTTTTTCTTTCTGTGGGGAGAAGAGGTGGAGGGGACGAGGAGATGGAAGGAGAAGGTGAGAAACGAGAATGAGAATCAGAATGAGAGAAGGGATCTTTCCCGCCAAAGCACAAGTGGCGCCGGGAAAAATGCGCTTTGGGGAAATTTCCAACCCTATCTATCTATTTGAATCCTAACTTTTGCGCGCGCGCGAGCGCCGCTCGTGTTTTCGTTTCCGTTTCGTTTTTTGGTCTTCTTCGCATTTGTTATGAGGGAATGGTCCAAAGGGGGATTTACTGGTGGTCTTCACTCGCACAGGGGCAGAAAGGTTGGCATTGTTCGAGACTGCAACCTGGTCGCGGGACGTCGTCGGTCGAGGTCTGTATAAGATCTCAAGTATCCATGGAAATGGTTGGATTTAGGGTTCGGTATAATTTCGGCGGGTTGGCGACTCCTCGGATGTGGGCAAGTGGAGTTAGCTATAATACGGAGGCGCATAGCGTGGTTCGTCTACACTTCTCGGCCACTTGCGTGACTCAGCAATGGAGATCTGAAACCGATGTCATGAACGTCGACGGCGGCAGCGCTGGGGATATCGTGCAACACAGCTATGAATATGACAAGATTCATGACGGGGATAGAGCTGCTTCCAAGTAATCATCCAAGACTGACAAGTGTGCACAAAAGTTCTGTCTCAGGCCCGTACGAAGCGATCGACGGGGAAGGTCGGATTTCGCAAAGGGACGGAATGGAGGACAGTGTCTACAAGACGAACCCAATTTGGCAGGCTTGTACATAATCAAATCAATCAAATTTGGAGCGGTGATTCGATTTGATTTGAGGCCTTACGGTAAAAGTTTTGATTTGATTTGATTGACTGTAACTAATATTTGATTTGATTGATTGTTTGAACTAGGGTTGGGGTTGGGGTTATGGCTCACTTCGGATCTTGTACTACTATCACGACTATTACGACCACTACGTTACTCACGACAATACTATTATTACTACTACTAATACTATGCCAAGCTAACTAGTCAATCAAATCATTCAAATCGTTATCTATGATTTGTTTAATTACTAACAAAAGACCGGCTGATTTGACCTTATCAACTAACCGTGTTTGGACTCAATCAAATCAATTAATCAATGAAATCCGATTTCATTGTGGACAAGCCTGCAATTTGGACACAGAGCGGTAGGTAGACAGCTGGTATTGTAATCTATATCGCAGATACGTCGAGGGGCATCGATACAGGTGCTGCAGAAGATTATGGATGGAAGTGTTCAATGCTGGCTCGTTACGCAGGGTGGCTCGCGACGTCAGTAGGGACGTTACATATGCTAATGAATGTGTACATTTGGAGCGCATCGAATTCGCAAACGCAGACGGGTATCGATGAATTTGACCGTCAAGGCTCTGGGCTCATCATTCGAAACACGACGGTGCCGTCCGCCACTGACACTTGCCGTCTGGAAAGACCCGTAACCAATCCTCGCACAAATCGGGGGTTGCATCTCCTCCTACCAAGAACGTGCGGTTCCCTCGCCTCAGAAATGGAGACAAGGCCTTCCTGACCCCATCTAGGCGGCGGTGTTGATCACCGCGTAGGTCAGCCCGTTCTTCTTGATTGCCAGGACGTCACCAGGCTGCTCGGCATCACCAGAGTTGCACCCAGTGAAAGTGCCATGGAAAAGTGTTGCGGCACTATAAACGGACAAATAACCCTTTTGTCCATTTTCGACCGTGAGCATCTCCTGGATACCCGATGTCTCCTCCTGTGTATATTCCATCCCGAAGGTAGCTTCAAAGGTAGCCTCCTCACCCAGAAAACCAACAGAGCCACCCACAGACAAGGTGTAGGAGGTGGTGACAGAGGTTGTGTGTTGTTTCTCCCTAGTGATCGAGCATGCGTTGTTGTCGCTACCATTAGTACAATCGACGATCTCCGAGACTTGCTGACTAGGGGACTCGCTTGGCTGCGAGCTTTCGATCTTGAAGCCTGAGCAGCCGGCGCCGTCACGCTTGAGGCCCTGACTGAGGGTCGCGTTCCTCTTCGCGAGGCCAGAGCCGCCGCTGGGGTAAACGGTTAGTCCAACGACGTCCCCACCCTTGTTCAGTTGAACGCACGCGCCGTTGTTGATGAGGGTGGCGAAGACGGCGCCGGGTCCAGAAGGCGGACAACTCTGGTCCTGGGTGTATACGAGCTGGAGCTGGTCGTGTCCGGGGGCTACTGAAAGGATCTTGGCCCAGTACGGAGTAGTGTCCGGGACACCTGCTTTTTCGCAAGCGGGGGACCCAGCCGCAGGGAGGGAGCAATCTCCCCCTTCTCCCGCGAATCCATTGACGCAAAAGCCGCCGACTAAGTCAGTGCAGTCTTTGTCGTTGTAGTAGCCGACGCGAGCTTCGAAGCATTGATCGCTATTTATTGGCGGACAAGGCCCTAGCTCGGTGCGCCGAAAAGTCAAAGGATTAGCCAGAGCGACTGTGGCAAACACAGGTGCCGCTAGGATCGTGTTGGAGCGCATGGTATCAGAAGTCTTGGCGAGTAGTGATATTGATATGGGAAGTGTACAGTCTTCGGCTGATGATGATGCTGAGAAGTGAGTGATATTCTAGTACCGCGTGGAATTGGCTACTCTTATAGAGCTCATCATGGACTCAATACCCCAAAAGACACGCGCACTCGAAATCGCACTCTCGATTTGTTATTGCAAGGAAACATAGCTAATGCCTTTACACGAGTGCCATCGCGCTAATGCCCTCGGCCTAATGTCTTCGCCCTAATACCTTCAGCGGAGACGCTGACGCTGACGTTGTCCTAACGCCTGCAGGTAGATGTCAGCGCTAAGTGTCGCGAGTCATCTGTAGTGCTATTTGTCTTCATTATCAAGAAAGCTGAAACCTGGGTTCGAGCAGGGAATATATCGATGCTGTTCGAAGAGGCGATCGTCGAGGGACGATGATTGTGATTCTATCTATTTTCCTGAGCACTCAGCATGGCTGTGGAATGCCTCTGTCGTTTGACCAGCTTACAGACCCTCTTTTAGCGCTTCGTTGGATCCGTGACAGTGGTCAATGATTTGTACGAGTTGGAAAACTATGGGGACTGACACGGGCACCACTGTCGATTTGGACTGCCGCAACTCAGAATCTTAGTGCTCTGTCGAGCTGTTGGATTGACAACATCCAGCGGCTGCAACCAACACGTCTTATTCAACATATCCAGCTGGACCTGTAATAAGCGTTGAATTGAGGTGTTGAATAGTAGTAATACGTAGGGTTGGTGTGGAGTTAGTAGCTAATCAATGTGTTGATACGAATTACTGAGGTCACATCAAATATGTGATCAAATTGCCGCTACGCTAAATCGCGGAAATAGGCCGAAATCCACTAACTTCGAGTTGTTGGATGTAGTAGATCGCAGATCACCACTATACATAGCTAGTTGCTGACCTCAGTGGCCCCATTTCGTTGGATGTGTTGGAATAGCCTTGATCCAACAGAACGACGTGTTGGATCGATGGATCGAAGTGCTGAATTCGATTTCATCGATCCAACGTTGACCGCGGAACAGAGCCTGATATTCTGCTCGGTTTGCTGCAGAGCAGGACTCCATCGAATATTACGCGTATATGTCGGGACCAGCATCCCACGCTGTGCAGTAGACGGGGGTCGTCACGCTAATGCACGTGTGTGTATTCTTGCGATGGTGTGTGCCGTGGGATCGACGGACGCCGCTCAACAGGCACGCTCATCACCGCCACTCATCCTGATGACTAGGACGATTCGTGTGGTGAGCGCATCATCCTGCGCAAGCGCCGGCTGCAGAATGTGGGTCTGTTGTGGCACGTAGTGGACCATCAAACCCGTGGAATGTCAAACACTCGGCATCCACGTTTATTTGCGTCGTCTCCTTGGATCACACCCGGAGGCTGTGCCATGTGAGCTCATCACTCAAACCATGATCGCCGATGCAGCAATGCTCCTCGCGCGCTAAACTTGGCCCCAACGCCGGTCAGCGCCATGCCATGCGCCCATCCATGTGCTATTATTGAGATGGGCTGTTGGCCTTGCCCTGCTAACAAGGTCCGCAGACGCCTCGTTCCGTTGACAACGTCAGTGATGGTCACAGGTCTCAGCACATCAGACGTGAGAATGAATCCAACACTGGGCAATGATCAAAAGTTGGCCGCGGATTGAGGCCTGAGGCACCACAAAGAACCGGCTCGCACCCCAGCAAGCCCGGGAGCTTCAGGCAGCGGCGAACACCACTCTTGGTATATATCGAGTCCATGGTAAATTGTCCATGTGTCCGAGTCCCCGTGGCCGGCCCTGTGGCCCTGTGCTGCGAACTCTCGGGCGGACCTAGCGGGAACTCGGTCGCAGAAATCGGATGGTGCCAACACTGGGCTCACTGCGTCGCCGATCGATCTGTGGCACAGTCCGCAGACGTCGCGTACATGTTGACGATGCTGTTAGATGACATTTCGTTGTACCGCAACCCTGTCAAGTGTAGGATATAAGTCCACGCAGGCTGCGCAAGGACTCTGTACCCTCCGGGATGCATTCAGCTACAACATAAGACGGACTGTCAGCCATGGTACACGACACTGAAGAGACTGGTACCTGGCTTGGACGGGATTGCCATCCATCGAGCAAACGATCTCCGGCTACCGGCATTAGCCTCCAACCTCGCCACGCGCCACCAACCTCAGGCAACGCCAGCTCCCAGCCCACGAGCGACTTCAGCCTCGAGACACAACATTTCCCTGACGCGCAATTCCTTGCCAATGTGCAATACGAGCTTGATCTAGAAATACAACAGATGATCGACGCGCATACTCCCCCTGACTGGCTGCATGGATTTGATCTAAACTCACTTTCCAACCAATTTGACACAACAACAGCGACGGAGACCAACCCTAAACAAGCGTCACCACAATCCAGCAGCTCGTCGATCATCTACTGCTGGGACCATGGCTGTAAAGGGCGTGAATTCTCTTGCTCAAGCAATTATCTTCGCCACTGCAGAGAGAAGAGCGGCTTTTGTGAAAAAGTGGCCTGTCCATTTTGCGGTTACCGGTTCTCTCGAGCAACTGCTCGAGACGTCCATCTCCGAAAGGGCCGATGCAAAATGGCTCCGGTAAGCGCACGCGCCCGAAGTGATGTCGAACCCTCGATCGACACAAGTCCATCAAGCGCATACGCTCGAAATCACCCCAGATTCTCCTTCGACACAAGTACGGCAAGCTTTCTCGAGCGCCTCGGCACACTTAGAGGAAGCTTAGAGTATGACCGTCACTGTCACTCCGCCCCCGGTTGATTAGGGGGCTGGACAGGCTTCGAACAGGGTTTGTGTCTGCACTTCAATATGGATGACATTCAGGACCCACCGGTCCACAGGCCAACCCCTCCAATTCGCACAGAATTTACTAAGTAAAGTATCGTTAGAATCTTAAGCGCTTTACATCCTGACAGTATGAAACTACAATGTTATATTACATTATTTCTTGTGCCAACATGGTTGTCAGGATCAGTGCTACTAGTGTCTCCACGCTAGTGCCTTCAAGCTAGTGCCTTCCAGTGCCATCCAAGCTAGTGCCTTCGCCCCATCATCTACGTATATTTCGATCGACAGATCCTCTTCTCAACACCAACTCTACCGTGCATGCACGACGTGGAATCATCAGGGAAAAGTCATTAGTGTGACCGGCTTGGTATTGCTCGAACGTCATCTTCACACGGGACATCCTGACGCAGCCAGCCTCGATCTAGGTACAAAGGTTGCCGTTCAATACTCCAGGCCGAAGACGACCATGACCACATCATCACCTTCTTGACACAATCACACTGGCACAATATGTTTCGACTCGTGCTGTGGACATTGGTCGTCCCACTGGCAGCAGCACTAGACAGTGTCGCAGCTGAGACTGGCCCCTTGCGTCCCGGCAGCTCCTTCACCGACGCCGGGCGGCACGTCTACTTAGCCGCCGGCCAGAGCCCCAACGCGACAAGTGCCGTGTCTTTCGTCCGGACTTACAACAATACGCTCGAGAGGTGGTCTTGGCGCGTCAGCATCGCGGACATTCCGATTCCAAGTCCCATTCAAGACCTCGGTCTGCCATCGGCGAACTACTCCGCTGGCCAACACATACGGAACACGCAGTACCAGCTGAGCTTTCCAACAAGCGGCCGCAATGACAGCTTGCAGACGCTTCTCCGGGAACGCGACATGTCACTATACGTCAATGCCTTCGCCGTCAATGTCGAGAAGAGCGCCATTAGCGGCTTCTCCAACGACGGTGACGGGTCATGTGCGACGATCTTAAGCGCCTCGTGCATCCAGTCCATCCAGGACGTGACTTTCGCGTCTGCGGGAAAGCAGTTCGACATTTCCGCGCTCCAGAACTGCTCCAGCATATTCGCGCGCGGATCCAGCGGGTCCGCGGCATTTGGTCAGTGCTCAAACCATGCAGTACGCCGCGCCATGATGCTAATTTCTTTGATCTACAGGCGTCGCGCCCATGAACTCGAGCTCTCCCGATAGCAGCAGCGGCGAACTCTTTCCCGGCGGCGCGCTGTCCTATTTCGATTCCGAGTCCTACTCGTCGACTAACCGCACTGTACTGAACCAAGCGGAAGGCGCGCTGAACATTCTTGTCCTGAAATTTACCCCCCTCGCCCGCAGCGAAGGGCGAGGCGTGAACTCTGACCCGAGCATTTTGTGCCAAGTGGTTGACAAGAGCAAAACCTCGGCGGCAATTGGTCGTCCTATGCCATCGTCGGCCGTTTGGGCAGTGCTGGCGCTTGGTCTGCTTGCTTCAATGATTATGGCCTGATCTGAATCGTGCCTTTACGTCGCCTTTGGCAATACAACGGACAAACTTTTATAGTAATGCCTGACTCTGACGGAGGTCGCCCATCACTTCGATCGAGCTGTCATTACCGTCGGTAAGTGGATAGTTTCTGAGGATGCTTTCGATTAGTTATGATACCCAATTCGCATGGATACTCACCGCTAGATCGTGCCTTGCTATTTCTCACCACAATGACTTTTAGTAGGCGTCCCTGCTGTGGTAGCTCGAGATGTCTGGAGTCTTGCCAATCCACATAGTAAGTTAGCTCAAATATTTACAAAAGGGTTCGAGTCTCATATTTGAGTTTGCGGTGTTTATTATCTTTCAGTGCGCTCAACGATGAACACTAATTATACGGATCATATTTGCAAAGCACAGGAATAGCCTAATTATATTGAGGCTCAAGAACGAAGATGGACCAGAGCCAGTCGGATTCGTCTCCTAGTACAGACCACCCCTGAATTACTTCCGATCGAAACGAACGAAGCGGTTCAAATGTCAGTGGAGCAGGCATGGGTTATTTTGAAGACAAAAGTAGCTTCGTATTTCATTCGTAAAAATTCCTCAATATAAATCCAGTCCTATCATCCCGTCATCTGCACACGTCGCTTCCATCTGCAAAAGTGAGACTCCTCGGACCCATTGGGCTCAATCATCAAACAACTCCGCAGGACGTTCAAGAATCTTCGATCGAAAAGGGTCCATCTCGGAGCGGCAATGACCAAGGTCATCTACCTCCTACGCCGAAGTCGCAGAATCCGGAGCCTTGACACAAACCCAATAGCCCTCCCACGCGGTCGTTGAGTTTCCATTCCACTCCTGGAATTTCTCCACCGGGAAGCCATTCTCGGCCGCAAGCTCATCGACGCGGTGTCCCGGAGCCACGAGTTCAAAGTCCTCGCACGACGAGACGATGTTCGGCATCACCGGGACCGGAGTCTGGGAAGGCGCGTAATGGGTTCCATAATCGGGCTGAACGGGAGGAGTGAAGTGATACCACGGCGTGTTGATGCACACGGGGACGTAGGCTTGGAGACCGAAGCAGGTCTGTCCGATGGAGGGGTTCCATTTGTAGAATTGCGTCACGGTGAAGTTGGAGTAGGATTTGGCGATGGTCACGCAGGTGTCGTCAGGTTGGACCGTGTAGAAGGCCGTGCAGTCGGAGGGCCGCACGGTGCACACGCAGCCGGCCGAGACGGAGCAGTAGGTTGTGCAGTTGGAGGCGCGGGCGGAGATGTCGTTGGTGGACTCGAGAGCGCCGGAGTAGGCGACGGGTAAGGCTGAGCCGATGACAGAGGAGATGAGAGCCGAAACCGCGAAGAGATTTAGAGAGAAATGCATCTTGAAGTCAAATTTTGGGGGTTCTTTTAGGTATGTGGTGTTGTTGCCAGTGATTGAATGCCAATGATGAAGGAAAGGGTTGATTCATCTTCGAGCGAATTCACCATGTCTTACATATCACATCACCCATCCATCTTTGCCTCCCCCAACACACACCAAGGACATGCCGAACAAAATTGCACATCGACGATACTACGTTTAGGCACATCAAGGGCACACACATCCGTCATCATCGTCATTGTGTCTCTCAAAATGCAACACCAAAATCTCACCCGCAAACCAAGCTTTACCCAATGCGCTCCAAAATTTCTAAGAATAACGTGGTAGCCTAGCAAGGGGCATTCAAAAGAAGCTTTGATATCCGATGCGTGCCGTCCAAGCCGCGGTCCGGACGGGAAGTTTAAAATATGTCGAGCGACTGGTGGACAAATTTGACATGTTTTACAGATGGTCATCAATGACACATAACACCACAGGCGGAGAATTAACACGGTACACAGTGTAGGACCACGAGATACAAGGCCAGAAGTCCAATTCAAGGTTGAAAAATTAATGATCAATAAAGACAGCAGACTAAACGGAGTGAATGAACAGAAAAAGATGAATTACTGTAGAAGCCGAGTTGTGCCCTTCGTCGGACCGATAGATGCTCTCTCTACCCCACCACTCCATCTCATCCTTCGCGTGCGCCTCGTGCCCTCCTGCCTAAAGTTTCGTCGATCTGCACCATCAATGTCATACCATAACATGAGAAAAACCCTTGACCATTACGCAACAACTCCAGAAGAACTTACGCCTCCCGCGAGACCCGCCGCCCGTGATACAGACAATGTCGATCATCTCCCTCCGCTCAGACAAGTTCGGAGCTAGCGAGGATGCGATGGTCGTGAGGCATTCTACAGAGCTGGTGGCGTTGTGGACTTTCAAACTGCCTGGTGATTGGCATCACTGCCTAACGTCGCCTGGTAATGCCGTTCCATCTCTCGATCTCGCATCTTAACAGAGCGACGGTGGTCGTTGAATAGAGGGCACATGAGCAACATGCGCATGTACAGGCATAGGTCAAATAGAACAAGGCACTCCGACAGCTCAATTGAAACGACATCATTCGACTTCGCCTCGTAGAGAGCGCCCAGGCTGGCGGGCGTATTAGTCATCAGTGCAGCTCGATTTCTGATGAGTCATCGTGATGCCCCGTCCGATTTGACTAATGCCCTCCTTGCCGGCGGTAATGAATTATTACATTGGAAAGAAAAGTGCAGTGAGAGTGACTGAGTCATGGTGAATCAACGCCCTCGGTAGGGTGATGCGCCAGGTAATCGCTTAGGTATTAAGCCATGTGTAACGTCATCTACCTAGCTATAGGCGCATAAGGCTGAAAGACTGACTGTAGTGACAGGTCATTCTGCTGCAAGATTGACCTTGCAACACAACTACTCCCGCAAGATTTTCTTCACACAATACGACATCTTGTGTAATCAAGATACATGAGGTTGATACATGGTCTCCCAAGAAGAATGCTTCTACAACTCAACTATCGAAGACCTCGAACAGCACCGACGTTGTTTCCATGACAGCTTTTCCAAGTTTGGGAATACGATCGATCTGAAGTGCTAACATACAAAGTACAAAAGTTCAAGATCAACGATTGTCGAAAAAGCCAGCTAAACTCTCCGCGACCGGATCACGAGGAGGGTTGACTCTCCCCAGAGCGCAGCCGTTTTGTGAAGGACATGGTTTTGGTGTCAAAAATACGTCTTTGATTTTACTATCTTGTTCGCCAGCCGGATGTGTTTTGGCCTTGGTAATCGTTCTGTAAGCGTGCACAAAAAGCGAATGGCTCGCGACATTCTCTGGGTCTTTCTTCGATGTGCAATGCTCGTATATCTCCTTGCAGATTTGGTGGAGCACTGGAGCTTCAAGGACAGGTGGCTGCCACACTGGAGAGTTGATCCATCTGATGCATTCTCCTATACGAAAGAAGAGTATATAGGCCAGAACAAAGACATATTCGCAGCCAATGCAATAGCTGTTGGCTTTGCAAAAGCGTCCATAATCGCCGTGGAGTGGGAAACGAAACCACGGCTCTGATTTCTCCACAAAAAAGGAGGCGTACTCGATCCCGAAGTCGATCGAGAACGCAGCGCCCGTGATGAAACAGGTATGGATTTCGCGTCGTCTCGTGGCCTCTGCAAGTTCCTTTTGGTTCTCATTCCATTGCTGTTGGCTGACAGCTGGCACGGAGATATTCATGGTGAAAACACCTCCAATGAATTCGAAAGCCTTTCCGTCTTTGTCACTTAGGTGTGGAATGAGTCTGAAAGTGGCAGGCCTGGTTGCAGCAATTGCAGCGTGGTCGACGAATAGTGGATCACCCAAGTCGAAAAAAGGGGGCGTCGTGGCTGATGCACCACTCATGGCGATAGATTTCTGGGACTGACCTGATGTGGACTTGGAATGGAGGCAATAGCAGCCCAGTATCGTTTGATCTTTGAGTTTGAAATGAGGATATGAGAGTGACACGATATACTGAAAGCTGTTACATCTTTGCGACCTCTTATATATCTTCGTCCACTACAGTCGGGTTGCGCAACGTTGATGTCAATCAGAAGCGCTGGCGAGAGTGGAGAGATATTAGAACAGCGACGGCGCTTCGGATAAAGTATGATTTGACCTCCATGGCGTATCGCTTCATTAGTCCCTTGGCTGAAGATAATCTGTCGAATCACTTTACACTGTGCTCTTTACCAACTTGATGATAGCGGGTAGCATCTGTACCTTAGAAGACTTTGTAGCTTGGAACATTTCAGACCAATGATTCGAACAACCATCGGCGCGCGGGCGATAATGATCAATCTTCCTAAATCGTACACATCCGAACTATACGTATGTTCCGACATAGCAATGACACTGTTTTCCTGTGTCTGGCATGACAGATAGGAAATCCGAGACTGGATTGATTTGTGTCGTTTGTTATTGAATCGTAAGAAATTATGCCGAGGATACACTACGGTCAATCATTTAGCGTAGGTGCAAGACAAATTAGCAATAGTACATCATCGAAGAATGCTGACCTGGTTGATAAGCGCAATTAAGCGCCAGCGCCTTGCTCAACCACGCAACTACCAACGTGAAGTCATCTACAAGCTACTGCAAATTGAACAGCCTTCAGGCTCAGCAAGGTCGCGTCTTACTTGAAATCGAAATATTGCGATCTTCTTACAGTAGCCAGACAGGACTTCTCCGCTGATGCGGAATCTTCCAGTCTGTTTGGATCGGCGCTCATCACTCTCCGTCATTCAATGCCATGGGAGAAAAATCTCACCAACTTTATGCTTCAAGGCTCCTCGAAATTTCTTGACTCTCGCCGAGGAAAACCGTGCGGCAACTCTACTCAAGCGTTTCTGCATAGCACATTGTATTCTGCTACTTCTATAATGCCTTCTGGATGATGTTGCCGTCTCATTCTTCCTCCTCAGCTTCTGACATCTCCCCAGCTTCCAGTATTCCCCGAGCTTCAGGCCTCACCAACCTCAATCTCGCAATCGACATACATTCCCCCATCAAAGACAGAGGTGCTTCACGTTCAGGGTCCATAGCCTTACAGTAAAGACTGTACAAGCAAAAGTTCTTCTCCATGGTCGGTTCCGTCTTCAGCCCGTGCCATTTCGCGTAGAAGTCAAACAAGCAAGGAACCAGGCCCTCGCCCGGCTGACGAGGACGATCACGGACAAACTCATAAGTCTTGGCCTGGCAGCTGGCGTAAATCTCGCAGAACTTGTCCTCCACGTGTTGAGGGTTGAGCCTGGTGAGGATCCTTGTGGTGGGGCCTATCATGTCTTGGGCTGCGTCGAAGAGAATCTTGGCCCATTTCAACGTGTATGCGTTCCCGTAACAGCGGTGGTGTTCTTCGAGTTTGGTAAGGCTCTGCCAGGCCTCAATATGCCGGGATTCCGCATCAGCTGCTTCGTGAAAGAGTCTCGCGGAGTGAATGGAAAAGGTGACCATGCATCTGGCGTTCCACATGGCGGCATGATGGCAGTTGAAAAATCTGCTTTCTTCGATTTCTTCCCGGATTTGGTCGGCGTCGGGTTTGAAGCCTGGCATCATGATGGACATGACAATGCCGTCGGCACGAAAATTGAATTCCTCGAAGGATGGAAAGTAGTTTCCATGGTCGAATCGGTATCGGGAGAGATCTAATGGCTCTGCGATGGCCTTGATGTTGGGTGCCGACGTCTTGAAGAGATGGAGTCGATGGCTGAACTTTTGGTGATGAGCGAGGGAGGTGCAGAAACACGAGCGAGGACAGGGCGAACGCTTGTATCAACACCAACAAGGGATAATAAGTTATCAAGTTTGCTCCCCAGAATGCAAGGGCCGGTCATATCGAAGTATTTGCTCTCTTGCCTAGTAAGGAAGTTGAATATCAGCGCTTGACGGGAATTCCTACGGATGGAATGTGTACGACAAAGTGACATTTGCTGGCTCTTGCGAGGATCAGCGAATCTCTCGCATTGTCATCATGAATCCTGTCAGATTCTGTCTGCACTTGCATGGTGTCTCACTTTTAGGCCGCTCCGTCTGGTGACCATACTAGTCGATCAACGCCCCTGATATCGTGACCAGTCGCTGCCCGGCCCGTTCTGAGAATCAGTGCTGTGTCCCTGACCAGCGCCAAAAAACCACAGCCCAAGCCTATGATCCACACTCTTGGTGATCATAGTGTTATACTACGTGAATGCTGGCATACTTCATGATCAACTTTCGCGCCTCAATGCAGTCAGCACTGTTTTCTGGCCAACGTCGCTTTCTTCAATGCAGCGCGAAGGATAAAAGACCATCTCTCGGGGGCAGTACTTTGAGATGATCGAAAATGAGGAAGGTCCTACTCGGAAGACTTTATCAATAAATGAAACCCAGAGATCATCACACCCACCGAAGTCCTTTCATACGAAGGAGCTCATGCTGTTCGAATTCCAATCTCACGCCCCTGACGTTGTGGTCAATCAACGCCCACCCTCCCGTCCACAGAAAAAGCAACCTGCACAAATTCTGAGAAGAACACCTCCCCATCCAAATCCAAAGAAAGGAGCCCCATGGAAAAAGGAAACGCCCCGCCCTCGACCAAACCGGACTACCTTCTCAAATCCCCATCCAGCACCCACCGGCCCCCCTTCCCCCTAACCGCCCCTTCCATCGCCCTCTCCTCCCAAAATCGACACCGCTCCCAAAGCCGCGCCACCCTCTCCGCGGACCCTCCCAATTCCTCCCCTTCCCCCTCCTCCTCTCCGTCCGCAGACGTAGTAGTGTTGCAAAAACGACCCTGCAGATCGCGCGACAACGCCTCCGCGAAGTCGCGGGCGAAGATGACCCCGGGTCTTCGAGGATCGTCCTCGTCGAGGAGGATTTCCGGGCGATCGGATGAGAAGTTTGTTGTCGTGAGGGGATGGAGGCTAGGTGCGGGCCGCATGGAGGGTTGATGGTGAGCTTTTCGGGTGAAGGTTGTGGTTTGGAGGATGGTGAGGGTCATGGTCCAGAGGGTTTTGTGGGTGAGGGTGATGGTGTACGGGTTTTCTCCTCCTTCAGGGTTGTGGACGAGGGGGAGGGCGCGGCGGGCGAAGGTGAGAATTATGGGGCTGTTGGGTCGGTGGTAGATGAAGCGGGTGGAGTGTTTGCAGAGGGAAGGGCTCATATTGTAGGTCGGGAGATTCGAACTTGTGATGTTTCTTCTGGTGGAGCTACGGGCGAACCAGGGAGTGTCGTCTTCGTTCTGGGGGTTGAGGGCGTAGAAGCGGCTGAAGAATGCTGGCAGGATTTCTTGCCGAATCGCCTTCGAGGCGAGGGTGATGGCTGGCATCTCCTGGGCATTGGTGACGACTTGAGCCCGGTGTCCTTTCGAGACCGACACGGCCCATGTGTGGATGTTGGCCCTGATTTCGATGTGATTGGGAACCAGTGCCGTGCCAATATAATCGACGAAAAGCGTCTTTGCGGCCTTGTTCGACGGTCTGCATCCGAATAGCTGTACCAGCTTGTCTCTTTGTACCATCATCTTCGATCTACGATGTGATTCTGGCATCTTGTCATTGCTGTAGTCGTCTAAAATGTAGTCGTAGACGATGAGGCGGATCTCAGCCGGCAGTGCATAGAAGCATGGTTTTTGGCTTGACTTGGGGTTTTGCTTTGATGTGGATGAGCGATCGGAGTTCGTCTTGAGATCAGTCCTCATCTTGTATCTGCCGGAGAATGCGGGCATTCAGTCTTGTTAATCGGCGGCTGTCGTATACAGGAACAAAAGGTTCGGATAAAAAGTTTCTTAGCAGTCGATGTGATTTTACAGCCTGGTAGTTGGATGTAGCGGGACGGTTGAATATTAGGAATTATTGACATCAATTTCATTCAAGAGATTGCGATTCCATGGCAAGAAGTGGACGAAATAAGCGCTGGCGTCTCCCTGTAAGCACGCCAGGAATGTAGAATTTATCCCTATACTGTACCTGCTTCCAAATTCGTGTGTGTGTGTGAGTAAGTGCACATTCCATCGGTTAGACCTGCCAACATGTGTTTCCCAAAGAATAAGATTACTTTCATATCTCGCACCAAAAAGTGTAAAGATACATCCGTCAACGATGTTTCGTTGTCGCATCGGAGCCATAAGAAGAAATTCCAAAACTCCACCAGCGCCGCGCTTTTCCCACAAGTGCTCTCGGTCCCTTCCTTTTCCGCAAGTCCGGAAGAAGATCCACGTGCAAATGAGAATGAATCTCGCATGATGTTGAGTCCCGTCATAGTCATCGAACTTTGCTGTCGGCACCGTATCACCTTCCTTTCAAATCACACAGCTCGCTTGCGCGCTTCCCCTGCCGCCGAAGGATGAGGCCTGTACCGCCACTCGAAATGATAGCCAATGAGAGTCTTGAAGGACCTCCAAGAAGGTGGATCGCGACGACCGGAAGCATTGAGGTAGCACTGGGGTATGGGATCCGAGAAGCCGGGCTCGAAGGGTAGGAGGGGATACGCCTCCCCAGTACGTAGCCTCCATTCTTGGCGGTTTCTATACTCGCGAGAAGATTGGTAAGACAACCATAGCTGCAAGGTCAAGTCATCAGGAAGTTGATGTCGAAAATTCTCGTTTCGGGGCCCGACAGCGGCGTGATTGCGGCTTAGTCCCGGTGGTCCGTTGTCGGTGAATTTGCTGTGATCCAGGTCATCCCTCTCAAAGATATACCCCTTTCCAATTACGAAACGACGAGATGACGGATCAGTTCGTCCAAGAGAACGAACCGACTCTGGAAGGACATCCCAGTACCCCGGTCCATCACGGAATATAGAATGCTATTCCCATGCCCGGTATTCCCAATCCAGTCGCTGCTGTGAGAAATGTTGCGAAGCTTGCCTTGGTTGCTCTCGCAACTGTGATTGTTGCCATTGGTAATTCTACTTTCCATACTGGAAGTTTCCAAATCCATGTCCTCCAGCCCCACCGGCTCCGCCATAGTGCCCGACAGGCGTCTGGGTGCTATTCAGACCGGCGTGCTGGTTGGTAGGGGTAGAAGGATTGTTGCTGCCGGGAGTAAAGTTCGCACCGGCGGCGCTGCCCAGACCGTTAGTCTGCTGGCCAGGCGTGCCCTGTGCGGCGAAGAACTCCTCGCGATATTGCTGGCTGGCGGGAGGTTGGACACCGTGAAGCCCGTAGATCTGATCGGATTGCTCGTCCTCGAGGTTGCCGGCAAAAATCTTGGACTTCATCGCCCAGTACACGGAACCGGTCAGCCAGGCGTCGGAGCCGGCGGTGTGGGCTGTACCGACGCGCTGGCAACCCAACTCTTCGGCTAGATCCTGCAGACCGGATTTCTGTCCGAGAGAGTCGACGATCCGGATTCCCTCAGCTGGGAGGCGGTTTGCGTTTCGCATGCGTTGAGCGTGACGGAGCAGGAATTTGATGTCCCATAATTTGGGGAAGTACATACTGACGAGCTCAAAGAACTCGCCTTGGTCGTTGGGAAGAGCGTCGTCCGAGAGAAGTTTAATCAGGTAACCGAAGTCATAACCAGAGTGGAAACTAAGCCAATGAACTTCTGGGTTGAATGCGAGACCTGATGTGGTGAGAAGTGATCCAAAGGCATGTGGCGCAATTCCCATTTCGTGATTTCGTTGAAAGTCAACGCCGCTCTGCTTTAGCATTTCGATGCTCGATTCGGCGTACATGTCTTCATCGAGGTTGAATTGAAAATTGAAGACCCAGGTGCACGGGATATGCTGTGCACCGCCCATGAGGCCGCTGTTGTACGCCTGGATTTTATTGATGGGAAGGATGTTGATATTCGAGTCTTGTTGTGGTGGCAGGTCACCCTCGGCAGTCCATAATGTGATGCCTATTTGGATGGGCTTGAGAATGTCCACGTTGCATCGCAGCGTCTGATAATGGTACTCTGCTTTACTACCCGCAAAAGTGCCAATCGGTCGCGCGACGATTCCCGGGAATTCGGCATCCATGGAGACATATGGATACTTCTGAACCAATTGACGGAGGACATGGAATTCCGCATCGAGATTGTGCCTCCACACCTCGCGGATCCTTGCAGTGCCTGGCTTCATGCCCATCGCCCCTTCCAATGCATGACTGTGCTCTTGCATCGCAGCGCCTCTCGCAAATCCTGCCTGTGCAGCTGCAGAGCCCAATCCTTGTCCTTGTCCAGCCAACATGCCACCATTGAAGCCAGATCCGGGTGTAAATGCACTCGCGCCATATTGGGAGGCTCCATTGAATGCGGACATGCCATTGCTGAAGGCGTGTTGTGATGATACGAATGAACTTTGAATTGGTTGTGAGGAGTAATGTGAGTTTGGCTGCGGGATCGTGTGTTGTGGGTTGAGATGTACAAAGGGATTCGACATGTGCGAAGGGTGCATTCGACCCACAGCGGGAGGCATCTTGAACGAAGCCTACCGTGGTATGCAGTCTAGCAAGTCGACGATTTCCGGTATTTGGGCGAGATCACGATCGCAGAGATCACATGAGTTGAGGTGACAGTGAAACTATCTGCTCGTGCTCTGGTCTGTCCACTTGGGCTGCTCAGAGGGTCGAATGAGTCTGTCTGAGCAGCGAGCTTGATCGTATGCGTGAGTCGGAAAAGCACGCGACTGCGTTTGATGATGTGTTGGGCAATCGAGGGAGGCAATTGCAAGAATAGTACCAGGTCAGACTGTTCATGGATTGCCGAGAGATTGGTGACAAGTGGAAGTCGTCGATGCGTGTCGTTGAGTTTGGTTGGTGCAGTTGAATATCGGCGGAGTGATAACTTGTACTATATTGTATTGCATACTGTGTTGGATTGCGGGCTCGGGCTTGCATCTGGCTGGCGTATTCGGGACGAATTGCTGGGGACTGCTGATTAGGTAAGCATTCGAGGTGATCCAGGTGGTGGTTAGGGTTAGGGTTTCCACCGCCGCCGACGGGACACGGCGCTTGCCGAGAAAGTGCTGGCCTGGTGCAGTACGTCGGACCATAGGAGGAGATTCACGATGGACTCACTTGGACTGTAGCTTTGGTGCTGTAAGTCTGCATCTCGTCCCGACTCTCCACCGGCATTGGGAACCTGATTGCGCATATCCGAAGTAAGTGCCCTTCAGTTCTTGTTCTTCTACAATCGCCTTAACTGACGAATACATCAATCAGACTACAAGATGGCGCGACCCGATCTCACTGGCTTCAGCGCCTCCAAGCTGGCCGCGGCCGCTTCCAGCAAAGCAGCCGATCCATGGGCACGGAAGTATGATCACTCTCCTCCAACGACTTGAGCACAATCCCCGACTGACACGTCCTCAGTGAGGCCTGGCGGTACTCTGGACCTTTCACTCGCGCCAACCGATTCCGAAACTCGTTTCCTGGACTGGGGATCGCTACTGTCGCATTCGCCGGATATCTTGCATACGAACAGTTCTTCATGACCAGCTCGCACGGTCACCACGACGAGGCTCACGGCAAAGACCACCACTAGAGCGTGCATGTGTCTTGGGAGGATCTCGAGGTAGACGAGGACCTTGTGTAATGCATGCGAAAGGCGTTCATGGGGAATGCAACCAATGGGCGCAGTGGAGCACAGGACACAAAGAAAGGAAGATACCGTGGCGCTCAAACCGCTCTTACAGCCACAGCCGTGGTCTTACACACATCAAGAAAGTCAACTTGGAATCGGAATGAGAGTGAAATCGGCCGTCGACAGATATATGCCTTGCCAGAGGCGAGCTCGACATGTTGAGAAGTACATCGCGCACGACAGCCAGTTCGACACGTACTTCGAGCAGACCGATTGACTGCCCGAGTGCCTAAGTGCCTAAGTGCCTGTTGAAGTCAGACTGCATCCCGCGCCAGACTCGATGGCGGGCGTTTTGTTCTATTCCTATGTATGAAATGTAAATAAAGTCATCCACATCGCCCATCGTCAATGTGCGTCAAAGCCTCGACACAGTCCAGATCTGCGATTTGAATCGTTTTGAAATATGGATAATGTATGATATGCAATTGGCCACAGCACCTGCAACTTCGACTGTATGCATTGGCAATATATAATAATTGTGCGTATGTATAATTGGAGCTCTGGCACTACCAGGCGGTGTTGAACATTTCGGTGGACCAAGTACTGTGATAATGTGTCGGAGAGCCAAACGTTGGGCACCTGGGCACGGCTCGACAGCGGACAGCGTTCATCCGGTCCCCGTAATAATAACGTACCCTATAGGCTTGTGGGCCACTATAGGCCTGTGGGCCACTCTTCGACACCAGCTGCATTGAATACTCAATATTTCTACTAATAATTGAAATGAAGCTATATGATTAGGAATTCTATGGGACAGGATGTCTATACTACAGTAGGACACGTCTTACACGTATGTCCTTCCAAATTGCAAGTGCTACACCGTGGTTTACGACGTGTCTGCTGGCTAGAGCCTGCTTCAGCTTGGCCTTGTTCTTCCGATAACAACGTGTTTACAGCCTTTGCAATAAGAAGAGCCTCGAATCCTTCTTTGTCAACACTTCCTTGAACCTTATAACGCGTTCTTGGACGTTGTTTACGCGCGCTCAGCGTCTGTACAGTCTGGCGGAGGTCGGACACTTCAGCTTGCAGAAGGGCCAGCTGAGCAGCTGCTTTATGATAGCCCTTAGCATTCTGTCGCAAAGCAGCAACTATTTCTGACGGTGAAGTGCTTGAACGCTGCAGCTTGTTCTCAATATATGCTGTCTGAGAATCAACCTCTCGAGGGTTTGACGGCGTAACTGCAGTCCATTGTACTAGTGTTTGTAATGGAGGTGTTACTGTTCTTAATGTCAGCTTCTCTAGTACTGCTTCAGGATTGAATGGCACAAGGCCAGCACCGCGGAAGCCAGCTTGTATATTTGAAGCTGTAAATGCAGCAGCTATCGCGTGTGGGATCTCGGCAAGGAAGTCGTCCTTTGTTATGATATAATAAGACGCTCGGAAGAGCCGTTCAAGCCTTGCTGTATATGCTGTCTTCAAAGGACCGAAACAGCTAACATCGAGAGGCTGTAGACGATGCGAAGAATGAGGTGGTAAGCAGAGAGTGACAATGTTATGATCTTTGCAGTATTGATCGAATTCAGGCGTTAAATGGCTACCATGTCCATCAAGGACAAGAAGCCTTTTAACACCCTTTGTCGCTTGCTGCGTATGTCCATGGAAGTGCTCTATCCAACGCAGACCAAGAGCATTGCTTGTCCAGCCATTCTCGCTGCAGGCTAGAGTCCAGCGTGGTGGTAGTCCTTCAAAATAAGTCTTATTTAGCGTTACGCCTTTGAAGATCACGAATGGAGGGACCTGCCAGCCTCGAGCGTTGACGCAGGCAATAATGGTTACCCATTCAGAAGAATCCGATCCAATCAATGTTGGTCTTCCTTTCCGATCAGCTGTAGTTACAACATGGTGGTTGCCAGCTTGCCCAAGGCGGAATCCAGTCTCATCAAAGTTGTAGATATCGTCTTCAAGGATACCATAGAAATTGATCATGTTCTTCACCAATTCAAACCATTGAATATACGCGTCTTTCTGCTCGTTACGTGCACGCTGCCAATCCAGCCTTCGCGACAACTTTGTCTTAAGCCGTGGTGTCCTTTTAATAAAGTTATGTCGCCATAATTTACCAACAGGTTCAAGGCCCTTCTGCGTTGCAAGGATGTTCGCAATTTCCTCAACATGAGCAAGCGTTGGTGGCCATCCACGCGAGTCCATATCTAATATCCTTTCAATTATAACCTCCTCTTCAGCGACAGTGAATTTCCTTGAATTGACACCTTGCTGTTGTCTGGAAGGTCTGCTGTCAAGGCGGCGTTGGAGGGTGGTCCTTGAGACGTTATACGCGCGCGCAGTTGCTCGGATCGACTTGAATTGACCGGATCTCAATGCAGCGATAGCAGGAGCGTAGGAATCACGCGTCAATCGCGTATCCATTGTATGACGTGGATAATTATCGCGTGTTGAAGGAAAGAATACGTAGTGAGAATAGGAAGTGGCCCACAAGCCTATAGTGGCCCACAAGCCTATAGGGTACGTTAATAATAATAATAATTCTCGAGCAGTGAGAGTGAGGGTGAGGGCATTCTGAGCACGTCAGCAACAGCTTGGACCTAACTTGGCTGCTGGAGGAACACTTGCAACGCCGTCATTCTTCACCAGACTAGAGCATTCCCACTCTCTCTAATACTGCCCACGGAGAATTTTCCGAATACCGTAGACCTTCTGGGACAACAACGGTCGAGGAGAGTTTTCTTTTGCTGTCACAGTCTTTGGCGCGCGCCCACCCGACCGAGAACGAAGATATCCCTCAATTCTTTTCCACCATGTCAGGAGCATGATCATCTCTCCCAGACGATGCCTCGCGTCTACCCGCCCCTCGAGGGCCGCCAACCCAGCGTCAGCCTCTCGCCCTCGCTCGTCGAATCCGTCGCCGGCTTCACCGCAGGCCTCGTCTCGACCCTCGTCGTGCACCCCTTCGACGTGGTGAAGACCCGCCTCCAGATCGAACAGGCCAACACCAAAGCCCGCGCCGGCGGCAGTCTCCACGTCATCCGCCAGATCGCCCAGGAAGCTGTGGTCGAGAACACCCGCCGCAATGCGGCCAACATCACCGCTCGCGGCGACACCGCGGGCGTCGTCCGCGCCTTCTACCGCGGCCTCATGCCGAACATGATCGGGAATTCCGTCTCGTGGGCCCTGTATTTCATGTGGTACGGGAACATCAAGGACCTGGTGCGCGCGGCAAGAGCGTCGAGTACGGGCGAGCACGAGCTACGCAGCTCGGACTACTTCATCGCATCAGGTGTGTCGGGGATATTGACCGCAGTCTTCACGAACCCGATCTGGGTGATCAAAACCCGGATGCTGTCGACCGCCAAGTCCGCCCCGGGCGCCTACACGAGCATCAAACACGGCACGCTGGAGCTCTACCGGAGCGAAGGGATCCGCGGGTTCTATCGGGGTCTGTTGCCGAGTCTGTTCGGCGTCAGCCACGGTGCGATTCAATTCATGGCCTATGAGCAGTTGAAGAACCGCTGGGCGAAGAGCAGAGTCGGCGGCAAGGAGGGTTTGACGAACATGGACTTTTTGCTCCTCAGCGCCGTGAGCAAGATGCTGGCCGGAAGTATCACGTATCCCTATCAGGTCGTGCGGTCGCGGCTGCAGACGTATGATGCGAGCAAGAAATACAGGGGTGCGTGGGACGTGATCAAGCAGGTCATGCGGAAGGAGGGCACCATTGGATTTTACAAAGGGTGAGTTCCTTTCTTCTCTTTCTTTCCGCCGTGATCGTGAGAAGTTTCTTACGCGGGAGATTCTTGCTGACGATCCAATCATTATAGGCTGGGCCCGAATCTCGTCCGCGTCTTGCCTTCGACGTGCGTCACGTTCCTCGTTTACGAGAATATGAAGTCCTACCTCCCGAAGATGTGGGAGTCCACCGGTGATCGGAAGGAGATCGCAGACACACGTTGATTGGGCGATTCCCATCTTCGAAACTCAGCACTGGAGCAGCGGCCTCCGGTCGTCGCAAGTCGGCGCGAAGTACCTCGCCGCCCGGCCAACTAGAGTTCTGACACGATCCGGACAGAACATCCAACTCACAGGCAGCACTTCGCTGTACCAACGCATTCCGTCGATAAAATGTTCAATGCGGCTTGCGGCCAAAATCTATTGAACTTCGGAAGGAAAACCCTAAAACGCCTCCCTGAGATTGCCAGGGAACATGACGAGAAATTTGGGCAAATCTTTCAAGTGGCCTAGAGACACGGAGATGCGATTTCCCATCCCACGCCACGGGGTCCTCTTTTTAATACGCGGCACTCTGAGCTCCCCATCAGCTGCTGAACCGCTACACTTTTTGCGACCTGCAGATGAGAAATGATCACCAGCTGCACACACCACACACACACTCACATACACACATACAACTGACTGCGCCCGACGTCCCGCAAAGACATTGGACACAAGAACATTGAACATATCACTACAACTCACGAGCCACGGAAAACAATCCCATCTCGCAGAGATGAACGCCATTCTCGACTCATGTTCTTTTTGAGAGCATAATCTGCCACAACGAAAAATCATCATTTGTCGCACTCTGGGGGAAGCAATCCTCCTTGGATAGAGTCATACGCTAGGAAATTGAATTCCCGAGCGACTCGCACGATCCGAGTCCCACAGTATTGGTTTGATTTTTCGCCGTGGGAAATGACTTAGAATGGACGGATACTCTCTATACCAGGGCTTGTTTGCATAGAATCTCACCTGGGCATGTAAGCCCTCTCTTAAGCTTAAGGGGCCGTCGATACTACTACAAGAACTGCGTGGGGAAAGACAGTTTGGTGGTTTCTTTCTGTTTTTGCCTGATAGATGTCCCATTTCTGAACCTTGAAATCCCCCGCGTTCGTCCGATCGATTCGGGAATGGAAAGAATGTGGAGAGGTCCAGTTGGG
Source organism: Dissoconium aciculare CBS 342.82 (assembly GCF_010015565.1). Lineage (NCBI taxonomy): Eukaryota > Fungi > Ascomycota > Dothideomycetes > Mycosphaerellales > Dissoconiaceae > Dissoconium > Dissoconium aciculare. Next base: position 1,452,656 of record NW_022984956.1, on the reverse strand, counting down.
TTTCAGGGAATTTTTCGATGTTGGTGTGTCAAGATCGTTCTTACCTTTTAGAAGACACGATTTCAGAGAGAGGTGGTGTGATCTATCTTGAATGGAAACCATGATTGTCTAGTTCTTCTTTTTTTGTAGAGACCTCGGATCTCTTGCCGGGACGATTCCTGAGGAGATGTTCCCTTCTTCCAAAGTATCCATACATCCTTCGCATTTCCTTCCTTCCTTCCTTCCTTTCTTCTTCATCGGAGAGAGGGAGGAAGACTCCTCCAGACAATCCATCTCCAATTCAATTCATCTCCAGCCCATCCCAGCATCCAGAAATCCTCACAGCTCCGCAAACCCGCTCAGCGCAAACATGAGCCCAAAGCTGACCTTCAGCGCCACGTTGTCCCGCACCGCGCCCTTGAAGTCGATGCCCTTGATGTATCGCTGCAGCATCGAATAGGGGATCAGGCGAATCCCGTAGCTCTCCGCCGTCACCACCCCCGCGACCGCCAGGCCGAAGATGATCGCCAGGGGCTTGGAGAAGAAGCCTACCGCTAGACCGGCGAAGAGGCCTATCATGATTCAACCGTCTCTGTCAGCTAAAACTCAATTTGAAGGATGGGCAAGTGCTTTGGTGTTCTCTTTTCTACGAGGATCGAACGTACCGGTGATGCTCCCTAGACTCAACTGCTTCACCGCGCCGGCGTTCAGCTTCCCATTGGCATTCACCACGGGCACTTTGGCATCGCGCGAAGAAGTAGAAGAGGACCAATCGCGTGAATTGATCCCCAGCGCCGGCGAACTGTCCAGCAGGAGCGGTCTCCCTCGTTGGATCTGCAGCAGCGGCGAGAGGATGATGGCCGAGGAGAAACCCACCCCGGCGGCGACGAGGAGGGGGGTTCGGAAGCCGGCGTGGAGGAGGGTTGGGGAGAGGAGGCGGGATGCCATTGTCGTTGCTCTTTTTTGTCTCGAAAATGGGTTGGTTTTGTGGATGTGAGAGTAGGTCGCGTGTGTTCGAGTGTCGCGTGTGGTGGGGAATTATATTATCGAGGCTGTGATGCTCAATGCAGGTGGACAGGTCGGTAATCACTTATTATTAATGTTGCTACCTGGAGCTCTGTCTTCTACTGTACTTACTTCCTGTACGAGTCAACAACAGCCGAGGAGCGCGCGAGGAATGTGGAGAAAGCTCACCCAATGCTTGTTATTCTTGTGCATGTGCATGATGTCACCGATGGGGGAATTATGATCATACACAAATATACACAAATGCACAATTGTATAATTATACAGTTGTGCTCAGGGTCTTCTGGCACGTCATCTTATCGTGATTACAGTATGTCCTCCTTTCACATGTCAGATCAACCTCACAACGACTTGCTCGCATGATCATTCCCATTATCAAATAACATTTCAATTTTGTACTCTTGAACAGCCGAACGAACCTCACTCGTGATTTGTGGGAGGTTGGCCTGGTAGTCATATCAGTCGGCGAGTATCTCCGACATTCGTGGTATCTCTTACTTAGTTGCTGGACAACAGAACGAGGAAGATATACGCCATTTCCACAACTACTCAGAGGAAGACAGCGCCCTCTCGACGGTCGTTTCATGATCTGCGTAATTCCGGACTCGAAGCTGATCCTGGAGGAAACGTCGAGGTCACGGCTCGGCATCACACTTGGAGCAGATCATTTCAAGATTGTATCGATCTGGTCTATGAGCACGCGAGCCAGACGAATGACATCCTAAGCAATACTTCAACTCTCGACAGAATCCTAAACCTTTGAAGAATCCTCCATCATCGAAAAACAACACAATGACGATGACGGACCTCATCAACTCCCCGCTCCTCGACCTCCTCGCCGCATCCCTCAGACCCTCACCAACATCGCTCGTCACCCAACGCAAACGCTTCCTCCTAGCTCCCGTCTCCCTCCTACTACGCCATCCCTCCCGATATCCGATCCCCCTCGCACCCATAACATCGAGCAGCCTCCTCACGACCCTATCCCCGCTCCTCACCTTCCTCCTGGAAAACTTCCTCGCCACCGAACTCGTCGCCATGCTCGCCATCAGCTGCGCCTGGATCTGCCACCCGCGCAGCGAGCTGCAGCTCCGCGCCGGCCTCGCTCCCCCGCCCTGGTTCCACACCTGGCTCGCGGGCTTCCGGGTCGCCCACGCGCTCCTCGTCAACGTCGTCTACCTCCTCGCCGGCGCCGACACCCCGCTCGTGCCCTTCCGCGTCGCGATCGGGATGTGGACCGTGGGCATCTTCGTCGTCGGGGGGCTGGTCGCCGCGTACGTCGGCCGCGCCATGGTCAGGGATGCCTTTGAGGATTGGCGCTGGACGAATCGCGTCAGGAAAAGCTATGCCATGGCGGGTGCTGCCGGCGGCAGGTGGAGGGAGGGAGCGTTTGCGAGACGGAGGAGGGAGGCGGAGAGGGTCGCTTCGTTATCGTCAGAGCAGTCGTCGGCGACGTCAGCGGCGGTGGAGCAGGGGGGGTCTTCGAGGTCGACTTTGGGCGGGCAGGGAGTTCTTGGGGAGAGCAGTAGGAAGCTTAAGCGGGAATGACGGAGGTCGTATCTTTCCTGCATCCATACGCGTGGTTGTTGTGGAGGTTCGGAGAGGGCGGAAGATCCTCGCCTGTGATCGGCGGCTGAAGCAGCTCATCGAGAGCTTCTCCATATCTTGACATGATTGACGAATGACGACACGATGAAATTTGATATATTTATTAATGCATAAAACATTCATCATTTCAGCTTCTTTGGAAAATTCAACACCATGGCCGTCTTCGCAGCAAATCCATCCGATTTCGAGTAACCGAATACTTATTCGTTAGTTGTCGTAACCCTAATAAACATCCACCACCACTTTACTTCCATCGCGCAGCCGATCGAGGCATCGTGTATCGCGTCGCACGAAACGTCAGGTTACCTGGTGTATTTGAACACTCCTGAACCATGAACGAACCCCTCTATCTCTCTTTCTCTCTCTCCTTTGGGAGGTGACGGAGGCTTGAAGTCATGCGCCTTGATTCCATACGGATGATGAGATCCCCGATCATGTGTCTTGAAAGCGGGATAGGCGATGTTGGATTGGACGATCCACCCAATCAAGCATGCTGCTGAAGGACCTGTGGCTGGCCGATGTTGAAGATCGATGACTAGAAAACAACATTCACAACAGAGAGAGAACCCGTCAGCAGAAGATCCATTCCCTTGCGTCGATCGAAGAGTAACGAGCAGAAAACGCGGAGAGAGAGAGTCAGAGGGAAAGGAGAAAAAAAGAAATGAAGGAAAGAAAGAAAAGAAAACGGGAGGGAAATTTGCTCACCATAAACGTCTCCAACCCTCCCTCGAAAAGCTCATTCCCAACTCCACTCTTCCCATCGCCCCCACCATGCTCGACCGGCGCGAGCGGATTCTTGACCACGAACTCCACGTACAGCGTCGCCCAGACCTGATGGAGCACCGTCCTCATACTCCCCGTGCGAGGGTCCGTGAGGAGCACGAACTTCAACTGCGACGGCGTCTCGAAGTAATGCAGTTTGTATTCCGCCGTGCGGTACGAGAGGAAGGCGTCGTCCGCCCCGCCTAGTTGGCGCACGAGCCGCCGCAAGGAGAAGATGGTGCCGAAGATCAACTTGGCGTCGTTGGTGGCTTTGGTCTGGGCGCGGAGGGCGCTGGATGCGCTGAGGGAATGGGAGGTTGGGCCGGTGGTCGTGGTCGTGGTCGTGGTCGTCGTTTGTGGAGGGGCTTGGGCTGATGAGGCTGTCGCGCTGAGGACTGAGGAGCGCTGTGATGAGGGAGGATTACTTGTTGCTGGCTGCTGTGTGCTTGTGGTGTTCCCTGAAGAGGAGGGAGCTGTGGATGGGATTGGCGTCCATTTTTTTGAGTAAATACATTCGGCTACGAAGGTTTGGTCCGGATTTGATTAGTTTCTTGTCTTATGGTTCGTTCCCGGGTTACAGTTCAGATATGAGGTATTGGAGCAGCGCTGGGGGCGCCATGGCGAGTCTTACTGTGTCGATCGAAGATGTAAAAGGAGTATAGCGTGAGAGGGACTCCTTCGCGCTGCATACTTGGAGATGGCTGGCTGTAGAATCTCGAGATATCTTGGCTCTTCTTTACGGAATTAATCTGTGACTTCTTCTGGCAACTGTTCCATACGAGTGCACTGTGAATTTTTGAAAGGTGTTGTATATTGTGGTCTTGTGGAGCTGAAGGGAGCGATTACTGTATGCTTGGGCTGTACATGGGCGCACATGTGCGCAGTCTAGGACGTGTCGTCGCAACAGGAGATGAATTCGTGCCTGAGGACACAAGAGCTGTGCGCCAAACACCCTCGAGGATTCCCGCTAGAAAAAGCACCGCCCGTCCCTAATACATCCAAACACATTCGCGCATCGAAGAACCTAAGACCACAGTCTCATCGGGCGACCAAATTGTTCAAGATTTCTGGGCCATTCGTGCTCGCGACAACAAAGTCAGGATGAAGGGTTTCACACCCTTCGCAATGGCGCTCTTCCCATTGGGTCTGATGCCATGATGAAGCAATGACAGGCGCCAAATTCTGGTTCGTGATGCTTCCAGTAATATACCGTATACTGTATCTGCGCAGTATATAAAGTGAACTCTTTCCTGGCCCTCATGTCAGCACGCACATGTGTCACTAGTATTCAAAGATGGTGTTCAAGTTCGTGTCCCGTCCTCGATCTCTTGGTCGAACGACTCAAGCCTTCATCACGGAAAAGGACTCGGCCGGATAATTGCTTCCAAAATGGCGCCGTTCTGGATCAGTACATTCGGCAGATGGTTTTCCGGCTCAAACCAGGCTTGTCAGACACTAGCAGTCATGCCACTGGAAAGGCCGAACCTCCGCTCCCCAGTGTTGCTGCGGAATGCGAAGTCCATTTGAGCAGGACATTCTACTTCCCGCTTCTTATGGCTACATGTTCCCAGTTCAGGCGCTAGTATCTCGTCATCACAGTCACTTCTGGTAAAGATAATTACCATCAAATCGTGGACACAAACTCGAACCATAAAACTGGCATCACTGATATCGTAGACATTTGGGAAGCGACGGTCAATTCAGATTTCCGTGATCCAAAGCTAGTCCCTCTACCCATAAGGTCATCTATAATATCATCTCTGAGCATGGACGACTAAATTGCCGCTGCCCTAGATCCATAAATGATGGTAATGCCGAGCTTCCAGATTCATCAAAACAATCTCCAATGTGCAAATTGGGAGGCAATGCACGTTCGGACTTTCGGCGACTTACAGATCCTTTATGCGCACAGTCACCTGCTATTTTCAGGACTGGAATGCTACGGAAATTCATCCTACGCATGAATCCAGGGCCAAGCGTTGTGAAGCTCGCACCCGAAGACTTCCCCACCGGGTGCAAAAGCCCGTCGGGTGCATTTCATGGCCTATTCTGAGCGCTCGCCAGGTGTTATCCAAATCAATCTTATGACTGACTATTCCATCACTGCCTGCATGCCCACTGACGCAAGACAAAGCCCCTGGAAACAAACTTTGAATCGCTAAGACATCTTGGAGTTTGGATGTGGATCAGTTACACATTCACTTGGAATACATGGGACATAGAACCTGCCTTCGACGCGGCCGCTGTTCCTTTCCAAGAAAGCGTGGATGGATGGCCTGGGAACATTACAAGGAAAGATGAGCATTGACTACGACATGGGTCAGGACACGCGGAATCCGGCCATGTCGACAGCGGCAAAGGCAGCACTGTCCACGCTCTTGGTGATTTATCTACTTCTCCTGATAGCGCTGACGTTCTACAGCTATCCATGGCCTGTGTGGACCGACCGGCATAATTCCTTGGCTATCATGTGCATCGGTGCAAGCAAGGCGGACAAGATCGACATGTGGTCCGTCAAAGACAAGGATCGGATCGTATTGCTCGTTGACATTCCGGGATGCATTGGAGATATCACGGAAGGAAAGGCGGACGTTGGTGATTCGGGCTTAGGCACCAATACAGGCATTACCGCGAAACAGAAAGTGAAAGGCTACGGGGTGTGATATAGTAGATGTATATAATGATGCCACTTCGCTGAACAAGTGAGGGTCCTCAATGCGCGTTTCTTCGGTCACGACTGCAACATCAATTCCTTTGCTTGTTCGCAAATATCTCCTCGAATAGATGATACATATACCGCTTGCATGTTGCAAGATCGTGCAACAATCGAGTGGCATAGGAGGTGCAGTGACTGTTGCGGCGTAATGTCCACCTCGGTATAAGAATTAAACATCGGGCTAAATATAGATGGTCTAGCGAGACCCTTGAAACCGCGATCTTCTAATCTCTGAGACATGAACAACAACAAATGGCCAGAACAATGGCAGTATAACCTCGCCAGGACCACTCCTTCTGCACCAAATTGAGGTGATCAACACTGCCTCCTGTGTGAGCTCGCCATTCAACCCCAAAAATTTATATACCCGTCTAGCAAAGGCGGCGCAAAATGAGCATATTCCTATAGAAGGAAGTTCATCCATTACTTTGCCCGCTGACGACATAAATCCACCTAGGGACTAAACATAATTAACAATCCCATCGCGTGTGTCTCTTTCAACATTGAGCCGACGCTTGTGGGATCACCACCGCTGTGCCGTGTAACACGCCTCTTTCTATATTTCGCTCCCGTGGATCCTCCTTCCTCCATTCCTATGTTCGACAAATCACCCACCTGAGATCGTTTGCTCGCGGAGACAATGGCCGGAACTCATGACGACAGCGGGGAACAGAGAACCGAATTCTCACTCCCCTTACGCGCAGCAACGACAAGTGCCGCATTCGCTCACGGCTTCGTTTCCAGTCACGGCGTTGGCATCGTCGTATCGGACCCGGACCATGCCTTACCTCACGGACGGCCGGTGCCCGTCCACCACATGTATGTACCCATTGGGGGCGCTGCATAGGCCCTGCGGATCGCGACGATCGCAGCACGACATTTCGCTGACATGTGTTTCGCTGCTTTGCGCCGATCAGGTCGGCTCCACTCTACCAAGCTCCGCTACGACATCACAAGCGCGCCGCATCGCGCACGACATCTGTGAAGGAAACGCTGGACGCGCAGACCCATTACGGTAACAGCGATAATGACGGCTCGGCCGTGCACAAGATCAATCAGTATGTCATCAAGCAAGAGATTGGACGAGGAAGCTTTGGAGCTGTACATTTGGCAGTGGATCAGTATGGGGAAGAATATGTGAGTGGTTACGGACATCCCGGCAGCATAGACTCGAACGGAGACCTGGTGCAGAGCATACAATTGCGCAGGACGAAATCTCGCGGTTTGAAGGAGAATGAACACAAGTAGAGCTGCACAGATACGAGGGACTGTTGGAAGATGTGCTGCTGACCTAAGGTTTGCTGCTCAGGCCGTCAAGGAATTCTCTAAAGCGCGGTTGCGCCGTCGAGCACAATCCAGTCTTCTTCGCCGTCCTCGTCCAGCAGCAAGTCGCGGTTTCAACGCACCACTCCATCACATAGCACCTTCCAAGTCGTCACCCATATGGCCGTTGAAGAAGCTGTTCCCCGACAACAACAATGCCTTGGATCTAATCAAGGAGGAGATTGCCATCATGAAGAAACTGGACCACCCGAACCTCGTCTCATTGATTGAGGTCCTTGATGATCCGGCTGAGGATTCCCTATATATGGTCTTGGAAATGTGCAAGAAAGGAGTCGTAATGAAATTGGATGTCGCCAACGATTCGGACGACGAGGATGGCCCATCTGGTAACGAACACCGTGCTCAGCCCTATCCCGATCACGTCTGCCGTACCTGGTTTCGCGACCTTCTCCTCGGCATAGAGTATCTTCATGCGCAAGGAATCATTCATCGAGACATCAAGCCCGACAATTGTCTTATCACAGCAGACGATGTTCTCAAAGTGGTCGACTTCGGTGTCAGCGAGATGTTCGACAAGGCCTCTGTGGGCGGCGAAGCAGACAAATCTGACCCTAAGAAGAGCGATGATGATTTGAAAACAGCCAAATCGGCCGGCAGTCCGGCGTTCATGCCTCCGGAGTTGTGTGTCGCGCGTCACGGTGCTATCTCGGGCCGAGCAGCCGATATCTGGAGCATGGGTGTGACGTTGTATTGTCTGCGATATGGCAAAATCCCGTTCGAGCGGAAAGGCGTCCTTGAGCTATATGAAAGTATTCGCAATGATGACGTCGAATTTCCGGGAGAGCTGGACGACGATTTCCGAGATCTCATGGGCAGATTACTTGAGAAGGATCCAATGAGGAGAATTACAATGGAAGAAATCAGGGTGGGTATCGTACGCAAACGAGCTTGTGCATCTCCGTCACTGTTGTCCACTTATTACATTCGTCTCGAATGCTGACGGGATATTTAACAGGTTCATCCCTGGGTCACGGCGAAAGGCACGACTCCGCTGCTCTCGGCCGCTGAGAACTGCGCTGCGATGATCACGGACCCGACAGAGCACGATCTCAACTATGCCATTACTGGAAACATGGAACACCTTCTCGTCGTCATGAAGGCCGTCCGGCGTTTCAAAAATGGCTTATTCGCTCGCCAAGGCGACGGCAAGAGTCATACTTCCAAAAGCCCACCTATCCTTGCAACACTCTTTGGTGGGCCGGGATCCCGACTTACGGCACCACCTGCAACAATGCAAAAGTCGAAAAGCGTCGACGGAGACATTCACGGAGCAGGGATAGAAAAGGAAATGGTCATAAGTGGACTCCATCGTGACATGAAACGTGGTTCTCATGGGAAGATCTCCGCCGCAAGTAAATCGCCTGTATCGTCACCGCAATCTCCCGGCACGCCTGTCACATTAATACCATCACGACACGACACGAAAGTTCTTGACGATGATGACAGTGTAGTCATCGGCCAAGGCGGTATACAAGATGCAAAGTCTGACAGTGCAGACGCTGGCACACCTACTCAGCAAGCTCTGGACGCGCCGAATGCCCCTGAAGAGGTAGGAAAAGGTCACGCGCGAGATCCATTGGCCGACAAGTTATTCCTCAATGTCGGGCCGGGCACTACGGATTTCTCCAAACCGCACGACATCGAAACCGGCGCTACCGGCATCAATGATCTTCCGAGCGTCGACCGACCTGATTCTCAAGGAGCAAACGACGATTCTGACGCCCAGTTTGTCATTTCTGAGTCTCCGTCTGGTCTAGAAGAACATGAATGTAACATCTACGAGACGGCCTACCAAGATGAGGTCCGGCGAATCCTAGCTGAAAGACAAAGGGAAGAAGCCGCCTCATCCTCGCCTACCACTCGTCCAGTTGTCATGCACTTGACAAAACGAGTCGAACATCTCGCCGAGTTGAGGAACCATCCCAATATCGTCGGAGGGGGAGAAATTGCAAAGGGCTTCATGAAGGACGCTGCCGACGCCGCAGGTGGATTCGCAAGCGTCGTCCGCCAGGCAGCCGAGAGAACCCACGCACTAGCAATGGAGAAAGCAGCCGAGCGGAACAATGCGACGAGCAATCCAGGGATTGCCGGTGGCCGACAAAATCCGGAGGTCGCCCGAAAACGCAGCAGCCTCTTCAACGCAGTCAAGGCCACCACCACCGGCATGTGGCAATCCAAGAGGCCCACTCCGCCAGCCGAGTCATCATCAACTCCCACTCCAGACAACAACAACAATGCCCGACACAGCATCGACACGACAGCCTCCACCTCTTCCTCTCGGCGATCCCGCCACAGCACCGCCACCGACCTCGCCACCGCGGCCGCCGCCATGCCCAAGAAAGCCCTCGCATCCCTCTGGCAGCCCAGCGCCGCCAAACGCCACCATCTCGAGACTCCCCATCCACCATCATCCTCTTCCTCCTCCAACAGAGCCACCCCTGCCAATACCGCCACCCCCTCCAAGGTCTACGACACGGTCGCCGAGCGCGTATACCACCGCGCGTCGTCGTCCGCGGACAAATTCGGCGCCGCGATGGTCGATGCCGCGGCGAAGATGGATTCGCTCGCGGCGGCACGGGCGGAAAGAAATGGCGGTAAATGAGGCGGTGAAGTCGGTCAGCGGTAGGAATGGCGCCGCTCTCGGAGGGAATCAGAGGCGCGGAGGAGAGGACAGAGGAGAGATGAGAAGATCAGTGCATCCTTGTTCTCCTGCCAGAGATCAATTCTTATCTTATTGTCGGGGTCGATATGACATGCCCCCTCCCCCCTTTTAGGCTTCAGATTGTAATATCATCCTGTGGAACGAACAACGAACAGCAGTAATCCAACAATAGTAGCAACAACGACAACATCAGTGCAGTTGAAAATCCATGTAGAAAATAATGCGAGATGTCCCGCAAAGCATACATACCCACTCCCGCTCCCCTCCCCCTCCCTTTCCTCCTCGATGGAAACCTCAAAAGAGAAAAACAAAACAGCAAACTCGAAAGAAACAGAAGAAGAGGAGTCGTAGGTCGAAAAGAAAATCCCGGAAGAAAAAGAGAAAAGAAAAGAAAAGAAAAGGTCGAAGACGGAAAAGAGTAAAACAGCAGTGACGAGAACATGTATGGATGTATGATATGTTATGTTATGTTATGTTATGTTATGTTATGTTATGTTATGTTATGTGAAGTTGTATATGTAATTGCACACGACGATGTGAGGGTTGTGAGTTCCCTCGAGGAAAATCACCAGGGATACAGTACGGACCCACAGAAGATACACACACAGGATACAGGATACAGAACCACAGCCGATGCGTCGAGAGGCGAGAGGCGAGAAAAAGAAAGAAAGGCAAGGGAGATTCCCACTCCTCGGCCAGACCAGGCCATCCTCTCCCCTCTTCGACTTGGGATTTCCCGCTCTGACTTCCATCCCATCTCATCTCTTCCGCATCTCTGAAAGATCTCACATCGTCATCGTCATCGTCATCCCTCACTTCTCAGGGAGAGTCTGAACATCACCCCCACCAGCGGCACCAGCGGCATCCGCCTCAACGATCTCCGCCGGGATTCCTTCCGGGAAAATCGGAGTCGAAGTCGAAGCAGGAGGGGGTTGTAGCGTCGCTCCTTCCAGGACGGCGGTGGGCTCTTCGTTGGGCTCCTCTCTTATCTCCCCTCCGGCATTTGCGTTTGCGTTCGCATTTGCATTTGCAGGTTCCTCCGGGTGAGATCCGGTTTGGGGGAGGAGGGTGTTTGTTGTTGTTGATGGTGGGGTTGGTGTCGATGATGATGGTGCTGGGGATGTGGTCGAGGGATCCGCTGGGATTGTTTTCGTCGTCGTGGTTGATGATGATGGTGGTAAGGGCGAGGGCGATGAGGAAGCGGCGGGGGGATCCGACGACGATAATGATGATGATGATGGAGGGGGGAGGAGCGGCGGCGGCACGGCAGTCTCCGGGCCGGAGAATTCCCGGGTCGACGGCACCTGCTGTTGCTGTTGTTGCAACTGCCGCGCCTGGACGACGACGTCCTCCGCTTTGCTCTCCCGGACTTCGTCCACCGCGGCCCGGGCGTGCTCCTCGACGGCCTCCGCCGCCGACGTCGCCGCGGCCGTCGCCTTCCGCCACGCCTTCTCCAGCTCCTGCGTGGCCTCGCCGGCGGCATTCCGGGCTTTCTCGCCGAGGGGAGACGCCTCCTCCTCCTGCTGCTGCTCACGGGTGGACTGCGGAGGAGGGTGGGGGACGAGGATGGCGCTTTCCTCCTGTTGGACGAGGGCGGCCTGGGCCTCATCGAAGCCCTGTTGGAGAGCGAGTTCCTGCTCCTGCTCCTGCTGCTGTTGCTGGTGCTGTCGGCGGGCGGCGGCCTGGTGGACCATCTCGATGATCTCCATCTCCTCGTCGTCGTCGACTTCCCGCTGGAGCCTCGCCTCTGCCGCGCTCTGGGGGGCCTCCCCGGCGGCAGGGACCACTCCTGGACCTCGCGAGAGGTTCTGCTGCTGCTGTTGTTGCTGCTGTTGGCCGGCGAACTCCAGCGGTTCGTACTCCCAGTTGCTGCTGTACACCAGGGCGGCGAAGGCGGCGAGGTCGGGGACGCGGTCGACGGCGGCGAGGTATTCGTTGCCCAGCGCGAGGCCGTTGGCGCCCTGGGCGGCGACGCCCGCCAGCGTGGACTCGAGCTCGCCGGAGCCGACGGCGATGGCGTGCGCCTGCTTGCAGAAGGCCGGCAGGATGTGGGCGAGCTTGCAGGTGGCGGTGGGGAGCTCGGTGATGCGCGGCTGGGCGTGGAGCGGCGCCTCCGGGTCGAGGGGCGGGGCCGGCGGCGCGGCGTGGAAGGCCTCGATCGCGATCCGGTGGTCGATGAGGTGCGAGTGGGCGGCGTCGAGGACGCGGGTGAGGACGAAGGAGAAGGTCGGGGAGTCGATCAGGTCGGCGGTCTCGTCGAGCAGGCGGCGGAGGGAGGGGTTGATGAGGGCGGCGGGGTCCTCGACGGGGGCGGCGGCGGCGGCGGCGGGCTCGTGGAGGGGGGATCGTTCGGGGCTGGCGTAGGCGTCGTCGCCGCTGTGGTCGGAGGTGCCGGATTGGCGGATGACGAAGCACTCGTCCTCGGCGGGCGGGAGGAGGTATCCGAGCCACTTGGTCGAGCGGCGCTCCTCCTCCGTGCTGCCTTCGACGATCTTCCGGACCCGCATGATCAGCCCGCCGAGGGACTCCAGCGAGACGTCCTCGCGGATGTTCACCTGCGCGAAGACCTCCTTGACGGCGGCCATGACGCGGGCCATGATCTCGCGGCTGCCGCGGTGCAGCAGCCACCAGGAGAAGGTGAGGTATTTCCGGTTGGTCTCGAAGTCGTTGCCGTACGCGTTGTCGTAGTTGTCGTCGTCGTGGTTCTCCAGGGAGATCCTCGAGGCGTGGGCGGGGTTGGGCGGGGAGGCGAGGGCCACGACCGAGGAGAGATAGGTCCTCCGACCGAGCAGGTTCAGTTGGATCCTCGTCAGCAGGGTGAGGAGACACAGCGTGTAGACCAGGGTCAGGGCCCGCGCGATGGAGTTGATCTTCATGTCCTGCCACAGCTGCGCCTTGCTCCTCCTCGGCCGTGCCGCCGTGATGTCCGGGTTGCTCGAACCGATCTGGCTGGTGTGTAGGAAACTCTCCGTCAGACTCTTCCCGTCGTCGCCGACGGTGCTGGGTGCGGCGGAAGGGAACTCGGACGAGCCGGCTTCGGACGCGCCGATCCGCCGTAATCGTTCCTGTCGTTCCTGTTGGAGCTGCTCGGAGATCTGCTCGACGGGGAGGGCGGCGACGATCTCATCGCGGACGGTGGGGAGGAGGGCGAGGACGGTGTAGGTGCAATCATCTTGGTTCTGTTCGAAACGCCGTCTCAAGCTGGAAGGGGATCCGTTAGCCAATCGTCTCCTCTCGTCACTTTCCCTCCCGACTCTCCTCCTCCTCCTCCTCTTCCCCTGTTCAATCTTTTGTGGAGTCCCTTACTTTTCCTTGGAGATCTTCTCCTCGCTCATGCGCAATCGCGCCTCGTGGAGCTTGCCCAGGACATATTGACCGGCGAGGTAACCTGCGCCGACGACGCTGGCACCGATGAGGAGGTTGTTCCGGTTCCGGTTGAACCAGCGCTTGACCGCGTCGAACATCGAATCATCGGTGTCCGTGTTGCATATATGTCGCGTAGATCGTTGGACTGAAAGGGAATCGAAGTCGGAGAGGGAAATGCTCCTTTGGTGGAGTCCGAATTGGAAGGGTCGATGGTGATGGGATGAGATGAGATGAATTGATGTCGGATCTCACGACGTCGACGGCTTCGAGCCAATGATGGGGGGAGAGAGAGTACAGGGCCGGCGATGAAAGTGATGATGGTTGTTCGTTGGCACGCGACCGAAGCCGAGGTGCATACCACCGCCTCCAGATCGATCTCGCATGTGGGCAAATTATGGGGTAAATCATGAGACAAATCCTGTCACTTTTTACGTGTGAGACGTCTCGTGGATTATACGGCCAGCTCTCCACGTTGACCCTAAACACTTTCACAACCCTGACATATTCATATGATTGGAGTACAGACATCCCGGTCCACCTTTCAGTGGACTGGCAACATATCGAGATGGACAGATGTGTCCTAGGAGTAGGAGTATGTCGATATGAATGACGATTCCGAAAAGCGTTCAGGAACCACTATAAAGTCACGCATTGCCCATGAGGATAATAAGAACAAGTCTAGCCAGGGTGATGGTACAGAGACACAACCCCTTTGTTCCGTCCCATTCTCGCAAAGACGAGGAAAGCATAGAGAGGAGAAGAGAGAGAGAGAGAGAGAGGGGGGGAGAGAGAGGGGGAGGAAGCGAAAGGGAGACGACAAACCAGATGGTACATATCATCCCACACAGGCCACCCATCGCCTCTCCAGCACGATCTGCCCAAGAAACACGTCACCGCCCATAATTATTACGGTACCTAACCCATCAACACCCGCACGCCCCACAGCCTGACCCTCCCGTCGACCCTCCTCCGACAGACGGGACAGTCCGCGACCCTCTCGGCGCAAGCCTCACAGGCCACGACATGGCCGCAGCCCAGGAAGGCCACCTCCAGGGCGCCCTCGTAACAGACGCGACAGACGCCGCGGTCGTCGTCCGTCACCGTCCCGCTCAGGACGAAGGAGCCCGTTTTGCGGCCCTTGCGCCACGTCCCCTTGAAGACGTTCCCGGTGGAGGCCTCGGTGAGGACGCCCGGGCCGTGGTGTCGGCCTTTGCGCCAGGAGCCCGTGTACGTGTCGCCCGAGGAGGCGTAGACCATGGTGCCGGTGCCGTGTGGGCGGTGCGCCAGGAGGGTGCCGCGGTATTCGTCGCCGGACGTGCCGATGAGGTGGCCGGTGCCGTGGTGTTGGTGGGTGGACGGGTGGTGTTGGCCGTGGTAGTAGGGGCCGCCGAGCCAGTCGATTGTGTGGGTGGGCAGGGAAGGGTCGGTGATGGAAGGCGTGATGGGAGGTTTTGTGGTGGTGGTTGTGGTGGTGGTGGGTTTGTCGGAAGGTGTGGTGGTAGAGGCTTCTGCTTCGGCAGGATCGCCGTCCTTGGTCGCGGAATCTTGTTTGTTGTTATCGGTCTCGTCGTCATCGTCATCATCATCGTCATCATCGTCGTCGTCGTCGTCGAGGTCGTTGTTCTCTTCGTATGCACGATTTTCAACCCTCTCCCATCCATCATCGCTCGAGGACGAGTCACCGTCGTCATCCCGCGCCGTGGCATCGGCATCGGCATCGACTTCTGCTTCGGCTTCTGCTTCGGCTTCGGTCTCGACCGCTCCAGCTGGAGGCACAACCCCCACCCCAGCCTCAGCCATGACGACATCCTCTCCATCCATGAGCACCGATGCCGACGTCGTGGCATCCGCTGTTGGAGTCGTCGTCGAAGCATCTGTGACAGACGCATCCGTCGCAGGGCCCGTCCCAGCCTCATCCGCCGACGCCGGAACGTCACCAACGACGGTATCAGCACGCTGATGCACCGCCTCGGCGATCGCGGGGGTATCGTTCGTCTCTATCGGCGCGACACCATCCGCCGCCGCCGCCGCCGCATCCGGGATTTCCTCGTCGGCTTCGGGCTCAGGGCTCTTCGCGGCGGTGACGTCCTCCGCCTGGTCCATGACGCTCTCCGTCATCTTGGAGGCGTCCGCGTCCTCGGGGCGATCCTTCTTGCGAAGGGGTGGAGTCCAAGATTCCTCGAGACAGGGCGCAAAGGTCTGCTCCGCGTAATCCTCTCGCACATACATGACCGCGGAGGAGACTTCGATGTCGGAGGAGGAATGCTCGAACGGCAAGCGGAAGGTGTCGTCATCGGCGGGATTGGTGTCGGCGTCCTCTTTTCGGCCGGAATGTTTGTCTCGCGCTTGCTTCTCGGTCAGGCGGATGACGCGGCCTTCACGGTAGTTGTACCAGCCTTTACCGACGCCACGCGGGCGGACGAACGCGTTGTATCGGAAGGAATGGAGGCGGCTGCTGTGGGTGACGAACGCGAAGAGGGTGTACCTGTGGCCGTCGACGGTGATGTGGTCCTGCACCTCGACGGCATGGTTGAGCTTCTTCCACTTCCGATCTTTCTTGTCGTGCTCATGGCGTTGCAGCTCCAAGGTCAGCAGCGCGGGACATGCGATTGGCGTGGGATGATGATCGACAGCCGCTTGGATCGATCGGTGCTCTTTCGTTCGGAGACGATTCGGGCCGCAGACGCTTCCCTTTTCCGCGTCGAAATCGCCCAGTAGCTTGTTCCACTCGACGACGATCGGATCGGTCTCTCCGAACTCCGTCCTCAATCGCTTCGCAATCTCCGCGAATTCCTGCACCACATCCCGTCTCGTGCGCGAGGACCGACCATGCCGCGACGATGAAGGTCGTTTTCGGGCGTACATCTTCCACAGCTCATGCAGAGACCATTCCTTGCCCAAGCGCTCTTGATCCGCGGTCCGGACAAAGTCCCGGAACGGTTTGAAGTGGAGCGAGATGATCCCCGGGATGGCCTTCCACATGCTCTGATTGGACGATCGCAATCCGGTGATGCACACATTGCTCTTCATCCGTTGCGCCCACGTCAAATCTCGATCGTCCAGATGTTCCCACATGCTACCCGTCGGGTCGTTGACGATGCGGATGAACGCGGAAAACGCCAACTTGTCGTCCGCCAGGATGGCCTTGCGTTGTCGCATATGTTGTCGCATGTGGAAGCTGTATCGCGGCGACTGCGTGAAATACTTCCAACCGTAATCGGGATATCGCTTGTGGTATTGATGCGCTTCTGTTTCGAACTCATATGACCGCGGCTCCTCGGGATTATACATGACGACCGAGATCTGCGCCGCGACGGATCGGCGATGCTGGACACGTTTGGCCCCCTCGAGGAACGGGAACGGCGGGTCGTCGAAGTCCTCGAACTCGGCGTAGTCCGGCGCCAGCATGCTGACGCATTCGACGTAGACGCTGAGATATTCCGTGTCGTTGCCGCGCGGGTAGAACTTGATCTGCCAGTCCAGCCCGCCAATGCGAACCACCTGGGAGCGCATGATCCTTTGGTTGTTGGGCTCCTCTCTCGTACCGTTGTAGTGCTCCACCAACCAATCTATCCGACCCGACTCCACGGGCGTCATTTCCGGGTCGTCGACCGGTAAGAACGTCCTCTCCTCCCAGTGTCTGTGATCCAATGCGCTGTGCTCCTCTTGCGACTCGATGTATTTCAGCTCATCTTCCGAAGGGGTTGATTTGTCCTCTTCGATCGCATGCCATTTCCGACGGATCAGTCCCGTGCCATCATCATCATCCTCATCGTCGTCGTCGTTTTCAGTGTCGTCGTCGTCGTCGTTCTGGGAGCCGTCCTCTGACGCAGCTTGATTCGCTGCTGCAGGAGGCGGAGGCGGTGTATCGGTCCGGGTCAGACCGGTCGGATTCGTCCTGGATCGTGGCGGAGGCGGTGGGAAGAAGGCTCGAGTGTGATCGCGGAGGAGGGCGGCGAGGGCATGCAAGGACGGCGTGTCTCCGATGTTCCCGTCGGATATGGCCGCCAATGCCGCGAGGAATGTGGGATCTGGGCCCCCGAGGGCGGCGAAGGGCGATTCTTCGCCAGGCATGGCACCCAGACCAAAGGGCGATGTCCGCGGTAGATTCGGGAGTGGTGGTGGAGGAGGTGGTGGTGACGGTAGTAGGTCTGTCGAGGTCGAGGTCGAGGTCGCGGCAGCAGGAGGTGGAGGTGGAGGAGGAGGTGACGAAGAAGAAGTTGTCGGTGGTGGGTGTTCATGGTGCTGTGATGGCGAGTCTTGTGTCTGCGGAGTTGGCGCGGGTGGAGGATTTGAAGTGTCTTCGGTTTGCACATCACGCGAGCCATCGTTGGTCGGGACGGGCGGTATGGTGGGCGGAGGTGCTTCGTCCATGGTGACGATGTGAAGTGACGATGTGAGAAGCGGTCGATTGGTGGTTGGATGTGTGGATGTGCAGATCGATGTAGGTGGAAGAGAAGAAAGACGAGAGAAGAGAGAAGAGAGAAGAGAGAAGAGAGAGAGAGGGTTGAAGAAGAAGGTTGGTGGTGGTGAGGATGTGTCACTGCACAGGGCTGTTGGATATATATGTATATACAATACAGTAGCTCAAAGTGACGCAGATATGCCTTCACTGCCGATCGGCGGTGATTGTACTGGAGCTGTTGTACAGTAAGCAAGTAGCAGTAGTAATAGTGTTAGTGAGGCCGCCCGCTCCGCCGCCCAGTTGTTGCCTGGCGGGTGAGTGAGTGAGTGAGTGAGTGAGTGGGTGAGTCACGTGGAGCGAGTGTGAATGAATGGACGCACTGATTATGATGACTAGATCACCTAGGTATTGTTATTATGATCATGTTATTCCGCTCTTCTCCTCTGACCGATAAACCTGAATTGATCATATGGTGGTGGTGGTGGTGGTGGTGGTGGTGGCTGTGGATCATGTATGATATACCTGCATTCCAAGGTTTGTACTGGACAGCACAAGCTCCAGCCGTACTGTTATACACCATTTATTACTACCTACCTAGGCATTCTATCATCCATTGCTGCGTCTTAGCCCGTGAGATGCGGCTGAGCTACCACTAGGCGCAGTTCGGGCGGAGTTCGTGCCATTCGTTTTCGGTTTTGGGTTTCCCTGGACCCCTTCTCTCTCTCTCTCCGCCTAGGTAGTCTGGTAGTCTGGTGGTCACAAAAGTCTGGGGTAAGAAATCCGTGGTAGTAGGGATGTACCCAGGTATGGATGGAGTGCGCTTCCATACACACACACACACACATGAATTCTGGAACAGCCCTGCAGCGTCGAGGGAGAGACCCGAACAAGGTTGCAGCAGCGACACCGACGATACATATATTGCCCAATGAGGAACAAGAAGCAAAAAAACCAAAAACCAAAAAAACAACGACCATGGATTTGTTCGGATCCGACTGAATAGCAGGAGAAAAACATGTCTTTGTTCGGATCCAACTGGATGGAGAAGAGCAGCCACACTGACCAAAGCCCTTTTTTCCCCTCTTCCATATTTCCCCATCAATCGACTCGGGCGAACGTCGCCGCCACCAGCAACGGGAAGGCCAGCGTCGCTTCGGCGTAGACCTACATGGCAGCGCTCGTCAGTCCCGAAGAAGAAACTCGCTCGCGACATTTCCAAAAAAAAAAAGAAACAAAACCTCTCTCCGACTCCTTTTGGTTTCCGACGCGAGACCCCAGGGACTTGGGGAATAGCAAAGAAGAAGAAAAGGGTGGTAAAAAAGAGGGAGAAAAGGTGTAAAAGGAAAAAAAGAAAAAGAAAAGAAAAGAAAAAGATAGAAACTCACCTTCACGCTCTCCGCCCCGACCTTGATCTTCCCCCAGCTGACCGCCTCGTCCGGGCGGGCGCCCGCGTCCGACCCGTCGAACTCCTGCGCCGTGTTGATGAAGACCGCGCTCTCCGCCCCGTTCCGCATGAGGTTGGCGTTGGCGATGTGGTGCTTGACGAGGCCGCCGCCGAGGACGATCATGCCGGTGCGGCGGGCGCGCACGGCCAGGGTGTTGATCTTCCGGATGTCCTCGACGATGTCGATGCGGAGGTGGCGGCCGATCCCGGCCGCTTTGAAGGTGTGGAAGTAGAGCATGTCGCCCAGGCTGCCGTCCGTCAGCGCCGGGCAGAAGACCGGGATCGAGTTCTTGCTCGCCCAGTAGTAGACGCTGCGGGGGTCGTTGATCTCGTGGCCGAGGCGGGCGATGACCTTGCTGGGCGTCCAGGAGAAGGGTTCGTCGTCGTCGTCGTCGTCGGTCGAGGCGGGTTGGGTCCGCGCGGCTTCTTGCTCGAGGAGCATCTGGTCGAGGATCGGCATCACCCAGTCTTCGAAGGCGCAGTAATTGCTGTTCGGCACGACGAGGTTCCCGATGCGGTTCATGCCTTTGGCGCGAAGCCCGGCCCCAGCCGTGGCGAAGTCGCCGAGGTAGGTCGGAGCCAGGCATTTGATGAAGTCCTCCTCGACGCCGCCGGCGGTGGTCACGATGGCGGAGACGTGGTTATGTTGCACCAGCCAGCGGATGGTCTCTCGCAGGCCGGATGAGATCAGATTGGACGTGTAACCCAGGAAGATGGTCGTCTTGTCGCCGGTTTCGGGATCTCGCCAAGTGCGCTGTGAAGTTCACAATGCACCATCTTGTCCTCAGTCAATTCTTCATTCACGACATCATGTCCCTCACTTCCGCTAGAGGATCGATCGACGCTCCAATCCAAGCGGGAGACGAGGAATAAACGAGTGAGAAAGACATACCATCCCGTCCACGATCTCCTTTGCTCGGCCCAATGACGAAGCCTGGAACCCCATATGGGCGAAATTCTCCACCATCTCCGCCGCGCTGACATTTCGTCCCTTGGAGAAGAAATCATCGAATTCGAGGCCCTGCACCGGTTTCGAGTCTTGAGGGACCGGATCGGAAGGTTTCAGGACCGCAGCGGTGGCACCCGTCGGTGCTGCTGCAGGAGGAGTGGTCGACGGCGGGACGGAGTCGGCCATTGTGTGATTTTATTTATATGTTGTTGGGATTAGGAGGAGATGTGGATCCGACTGGTCGACATTGACATCCTGCGAACGTGTCGAATGAAGAATATAGTAGTCCCCGTCTGAGGGAAATTTTCGGTTCGAAATCTGATCATGACGATGCCCGTCCTTCGTGACGTGAATGGATGGCGTCTCCTCCCCACCATGCACCAGGTGGGCCAGCTGAAACCTATCTATGTATGCCTCAGGCTCCGAAAGAAGCCCTACATGTAACCTTTGCGTGCCTTGCACACACCCGTGGACGCCTTGGAAGCAACCGGCAAAAGCGCACGTGACGGGGCCGGAAATAAGGTTTCCACGCCGGCGTCCCGAGGTTATGAGTCTTTCAAGTGCAGAACGCTGCTCCGGCTGTGCGCACACAGTAATCAGGAATGCATTCGAAGGGAGACCACAAGTCCCGTATACCTTACTGCAGGTGCATCCCCGGAGCTCTCGTGAGGTATCGGCTACACTGGACCTTCCTGGTTCCGGAGGTACATGTAGACGCACATATGCACACATGCACGTCTGCATACAAATCCATGATCGTTAGGGGGTTACGTATCGATCTATGCGCTGTCAACACAGATGGATGATGTTACCGTACATACAACAGTAGGCAGACCTGATCCTTCTGTCTCGGTTGGTGTGGAGTCCACGCACGTGACGTGTCGTTCTCTCTGTCTCTGTCTCTCTCTCTCTCCCAGGGCAGAGACTCTTCCCGGTAACGGGCGACGGAACGACGGGCGGGCGGGCGGCTCGGGGTGTGTGTGTGCGTGTTCGTGTGTGTCTGTGTCTGTGACACGATTGATGAGACGATGAGGGAATCTCGGAAAATCCTAGACGGTTCGTTTCGCTAGTGCGATCCCCCATCTGTCCCCATCTGCAGGCCACCGCAGCCCCGTGATGAATATTGCTGGAGATTCTCTCCCTCGCCCTCTCTCTACACTTTCCTCCTCTCCCGCTCTGTTGCCATATCAATCATATCCGTGGTAAATCTGCCGTTTTCACACGTCTCGAGATCAGTGCTCGCTCTGGATCGGTGGCAAGCCCGGATATGTACTTGGCGATTCCTCTGCGTTACACTCGGTGGACGCCAAATTGACCACGTGGTGCTCCTGTATGCGCCCGGATTGAAACCATCAAACATCCCATGATGGTGAAATAAAAAAAACAAGTGGGACAAGCCATATCTCACTGCCATGCCATGATTGAAATGGCCAGGAACGAATGATGGCCGTAGACGCCGTGACAAAGCGGTTGCGACTCATTCATTCATTCATTCACCCATCATCGCCAAACGAGCGAGATTCGGGCGGCGGGTGGAGGGCGAATGGTGGTTGGTCGACCCGGGCGGGTGTGTGTGGGAGCCACAACCTCGAAATCCTCGTCCTTTTCCCGGAGCCGGGACGTGCGCAAGAGGAAGAAGAAGAAGAAGACGAAGGCGACGGTGATGATGACTGATGATGGATCATGGATCATGGCGTGGGTGGGACCGAACGAAGACCCAAAGGGAAAATGGAAGAGGGTGTGTGGCTAGTGTCGCAATGGTGTTTCGGCCCTGTTTTGTCTTGGGTCTTTTTCCCTGTTACATAATCAGGCGTTTTGCAGGTGCCGCCACGATGATGGGAGAAGGCAAACCTCCCTCCCTCCAGGCTGGTCGCTGGACTGTGCCACAGTCACCCACACCTCCTCCTCCTCCAGGTCCGTTCCCGTTCCACATGCACGTCCACACATCACATCTGCAGGGTGGCGCAGACGCTAGGGGCAGAGATTGTGCTTTGTGCATACATGCAGGTGTGTGTGGGTGTGTGTGATTCGTGATCGTCTTTTCTCTCTTTTCTGCCTGTGTCTTCCTGATCGGTTTCCCGACCGCTCCCTCTCCTCCTCCTCTTCTGCTTCTCCTTCCATCGCTTCTTCATCTTTCCCATTTGCACTGCACCATCGTTCTTGCACATGCACAGGACGTGTACCGAGTCTAACTTCTCGAATCCGACGACTCTTCTCAGGTGCCTTTTCAGGCTCTCGTCTTCTCGTATATACGCGTGGTATCCTGGTACAGTATCTTACATAGTATCTTACATAGCATCCTACAGCCCCATCCCTGTGCGCCCGGCATCTTGGGCTGTGCTGGTTGTATAATTCGAGGCTTTCGCTGGCGTGTGATTGGACCATCTTTCGCAGGCAACTCTAGTAGGCTTCCCTCGGATAAAAACGCACGCACACGCACCACGCACCACGCCGACCTAGGGACACCTCATCATCATCATCATCATCAATCTGGAGCTAGTGCGATATGGTGACCTGGTAAGTCATCAGGGCAGGCAGAGAGCAGCCAGAGCCAGAGCCAGAGCCAGGACCAAACAAGGATGCTCCCGAGCCCCCGTTTCCAGCGTTTGTCGTAGTCGTCGCCGTCGTCGCCGTCGTCTTCGTCTTGTCCCTTGTGCCTTGATACTGTACTGTACTGCACTGGACTGTACCGGACTGTTACAGCAGAGGCCAGAGAGTAGTGGCCAGAGTAGTCTGCGGTAGCGCGTAAATGGTGGTGAAACATCTTCTCTTCCCTCTCGGCTGTCCATGTGATGATACTCCTGATCTTCCTGCCATTCCGCCAGTCCTGTCAATTAATCCATCACTGACCGTCGAGGAACGTACTGTTCTGCTGTACTTCAGTCCCGTGGTGCACGGCTGCTTATTATTATTCATCAACACTGTCATCATTATCAACACCATCGTTATTATCGTCATTGTCAGCATTCTCACGGATTGTCCACCTTCTCCACACCATCACCGTTGTCTCGGGCTCTGTGTGACATACACACACACCCACACACGCGCGCGCGATACCAGCACACTCGAAATCCCGTCGGGCCGTAGCGGGCGGGAACCATTCAATGGACAATTGAACGGCCACTCACCTGCGATCCATCCTCTCACGCTACCGGTACCGTTTGGCTGCTGCTGTTGCTGCTGCTGCTGCGCTACTCTGCTGGGGGCGTTTTCTCGATTCTCCCTTTCCTCCATCACCAGTGCGCACACACTCATACACACACGCACGACATTACATGCATCTCCCTCTCACACGCATTCACATCCATCTATAGCTGGAGAACGACGACACCCCGTCATCATCATCACGCCGCCGGAAATCCATCTCACAGCGCCGCGCTGCCTCTGCTGGTCTCTTCAGCATTGTTTCGTCCATCTTCAGGATCCTCAGGCCCGCGGCGGATGGGTCTGTGAAAAGCCGCCGCCCGCCTTCATCTCATAACTCCTCCCATCCCATCATACTGACACGATTCATCACGACGCGCGCGCACACGCGCCCGATATTCCCTTGACGAGGTGCAGGCGCCTTCATGTCACGATATAATGGCTTCGATTATGGCCGCGGTCCTCCTCGAGATAGATCTCGTTCGCCTTCGCGTTTCTCCGCCGACCGGCGTCAATCCTCCATAGGCGCTTTTGAGAATCGCGCCCCAGGCCCTCCCCACCGAGGACCCGTGTCCGACGCGCCAAGAGGTCCACGCCCGCCCGGAGGTCCCAACACCGCTCCACGTGTCCTGCGTGAGGCCCCGCCGCTGAGTGGCGGCGATCGCGGCCGTCCGTTTCGAGATCGCGATTATGATCGTCGTCCCTCGCCGCCGCCGCCATTGCTGCAGCGGAATCGATCTCCTCCGCGGAACATCCGCGATGCACGTGACTTCCCGCCCCGGGACCTCGACACCACTCGTGCACGTCGTGGATCCCGCGATGGACCTCTCTCCGC
Source organism: Dissoconium aciculare CBS 342.82 (assembly GCF_010015565.1). Lineage (NCBI taxonomy): Eukaryota > Fungi > Ascomycota > Dothideomycetes > Mycosphaerellales > Dissoconiaceae > Dissoconium > Dissoconium aciculare. The sequence goes on along the minus strand of NW_022984956.1, from coordinate 1,428,416 downwards.
CGGCTCGAATTTCTCGGAAAATTCGCCGTTCACGCCGACGGCGCGGGGAGGCGGATTCGGTCGTGGCCGGGGTCGTGGCGACTTTGACTACCGCCCAGGTCGGGGTGGTCGGCGTATGCCCATCGACGATAGAGACCGCGAGCCTATCTTCCGCGACCGTAGTCCACCCGGAAGGTTCGCTCGCGATCTTTCACGCGACAGCCGAGACGCAGATCGCCGCGATGAGCGTCCCCGGTTTGCCGAGCGACGGGACGAGGATCGCCGAGGTGGCGAATGGTCAGATCGAGAGCGCGACTTGGATCGCATGCGACGCGAGCCGCCGCCGCCGCCGTTGGTGACTCGATTAGAGCCGAGGGCATCGAACGAGTCCTTGACCGGCGCTTCCGCTGCCTTCTCGCCGGCACCTGCAGCTCCTCCTATTAATCCGGAGCGACTGGCCATTATCGAGAGCACGACAGGAACCGACACTGCCGCTCGACGGCCTTCTACCATTCAGGCCACGCCGCCTGCACGAGACGCTCGTCGAGATCCACCATCATCAGAGACCCCTGCGTACTTGAACGGTCGAGCAGAGACCATCGCGAATCGATATGGGTCTCGTGGCTCCAGTCCTCCGACTCAAGCTCCACCGGTGCCGGCGTTCAGTTTCGCAATGCCATCGGCTGCACCGCCGCCGACACCCTCACAACCGTCCAAGCTGCAGATGGAAATTAAACCATCGCCCGCCGAGAGTGAGACGTCGACACCTGCAGAACCCAAACCTCCTGTGTCATCATTGGAGAAAAGTCCTGTCGAGACCCGAAAGCCCTTTGCGGAGGATAAGCCTACACGGCAAGGGTCAGAAGCTCCCCATCCAGAGAGGTCCGAAAGACCGCCGTCATCACCAGAAAAGCCGGCTCGTTCAGAGCACCCGGCGGAGAGTGAGCGACCGACCGTTCAGGAAGGCGCAGATTCCCTGCCGAGACACGACACTCTCGAGAAGGGTCCCACACAAGATAGGTCTGGACCGCCTGCCAATGCGCCAGCTGCACCGCGCGCTGAACGCTCACACAGTAGCGATTACTCCATGCCGCCGCGACTACACGGTGTGAAATCCATGGAGAGCCTGGCTCGCAATGCACCTCCTCCGTCATCTGAAGGCCCTTCGGCATACCTTGGATCTATGCCGCCTTCACCCACAGCTGCACGGCAGCCTCTCCCACATCCCTCCAAATCAATATCGCCTCACTTGCAACAGCCCGCACGTTTCGCCGATCCCGCTATCCCCACTGGGCCTAAAGCTACTCGTAGTCTACCCGTACAGGGACCAGACTCTCCTCGAATTCCGTTCACCTCACCCCGACTGGAAGGGATGGCCCACGGTCACGGTGGCTCTCAGCCTGCTCATTCGCCCCCTCCTACTGCGCCACTCGGTCCGCGCAGGCAATCCTTCAGTGTCTCTCCCAAAATCACTCATTCGAGCATACCTAATGCGCCGAAGGGGCCTCGCGGGGCTCTGCCGATCGCACCGCGTGCCATCGATCGCGGTCCGCCCACGCAGAATCGACCGACGATGCCTGCTTTTGCACCTCCATCGGGACCACGGAATCTCCAATGGAATCAATGGAGGAGACCGCCTCCTTCATATGGGAGCGAGAAGTTGGGACCGGGTATCCCTGCCAAGCGCGACGCCAACGGAGACGAAAAGGAAAGACAACCCTCTCGGCCCAGCACATCTACGGACAACGACGCGCAGATCAAATCCGAAGACAGGGATGCTGGACGGTCAGAGCTCGGCCGACCTCACGACGATGCCATGGATGTGGACGACACTTCCCCTCGACGTGCTTCGGCCGGGCAGGAAGGCCATTCCGCGGCGCAATCTTTCTTTGGTAAGACTGTTGAGAAAGGTTACGATGAAGTCGACACCAGCAGCGAAGAGGATGAACTCGACGAAGAAGAGGACGCCACTCTGCTCGAAGCAAAGCACGCGCGAGCGGAGCGAGAATTGCGATCTCAGAAGGCCGACCTCAGCGAATCGAGATATCGCGCTACCACACCGCTGGGATCCATTGCTCGTCTAGCCCGGATATCGGTCAAAGACTTGGAGCGCATCGCCGAGCGAGAACAGGAGATGGACGTCGACGAACAACCCGCTTCTACAGACAAGCCAGCAGCCCCACCCACAGGCCATTCATCGGAAAGCAGCGAGGGCGCAGGCGCTTTGACTCCGCACGGTGATAATCTGCCCGGTGGCGCAAACAACATTGACGAGGATACCAAAGAGCCCAAGCGCCGTCTCCGGCGACCGACACCTGAGCCTATCGAGCTTCCGTTCATGATCAAGGGACAGGAGGCTGTGCCTCTACAAGAACTGGACGTCTTTCATGATAACATCAAGACTCTTGTCGAACGCGATGCAGATATCATGGCAGAGCTGACGCATGATGTTCGGGCCGAGGACGATGCCCAGTACGAAGCCGAGGAGGAATTCAGACGCCTGTATCGCAAATGGAAGGACGAATGTCGCGAGTTGGAACGTGCCCAGGAGGCTCAGGAGAACCTGGAACGACAGCAGTCCATCGAACCGACCTCCGAGAGAGATCTCTCTCTTCCTCCCTTGGCAACTGCGCCCATTGAAGGCCGTCGCGTGCTGAAATTCAGCAGCGAGTATGAGATGGAACTCGTGCTCAAGCAATCCGAGGAGACGGCTCGTATTGAACAGGAGAAGCTGGAGCGCGAAGCCATGAAGGTCCAAGCCGACATGCTCAAGGAGGCCGTCATCCCGGATCAGAAGCTCGTGGAGATGTGCAACCGCGACCACCTGATCGATGCGAACCGACTGCGACATCCCGACGATCTCACTGTGGTATTCTCATACGAGCCCCCTGCCGACAATTTCAGCGAAAACGAGCAAAACATCTTCATCGCGGCATTCAAAGATACGCCCAAGAAGTGGGGCGAGATCGCTTCGTTGTTGCCTGGCCGAACGTACAAGGACTGTATCCATCACTACTACACGAACAAGTGGGACGGCCGATTCCGCGACAATCGCGCGAAGAAGTTCAAGGGTGGCCGCCGTGGACGAGGCGGAAAGCCTCGCGTGTCGAGGGGTTCGGCGCTGATGGCCGATCTCAACCGAACCGAGGATGGATCTACCCCGGTAGCCGAATCAGGTACGGGTCGACCGCGTCGGGCTGCTGCGCCGACGACATTCGCGGATAAGGAACTCGAGTCGAAATTGGCGCTCACCGGGCCCTCGCCGAGCAAGAAGACCGCATCGTCGAAGAACGATGGGAATGGCGATGCCGGCGCTGAGAAGGTCACCAAGAAGAGGCGGACGGGTGAGAAGCCTGGTCGGAAAGCCAAGACACCGCATCTTGCTGCTCTCGCCGCGGCTCCCGCCTTGGCTCCGCCTGTACCCCAGAATCAGCCGCCCGCTCCTGTCATGCCGACCAAGGAGGAAGTCCTACATGCCCAGAATCTCGAAGCGGCGAATCTATTGGCGGGTCTGCATTCAGGTCACACGGCGGCCATGATGCATCCCGAAGGCCAGCGGATGATGCTTAACCACCAGGAGCCCTTCCCGATCCACATGGCGGCTGCCGTGGATGAGCCCGCCCGCATCAAGGCGGGCCCCGAAGCTGCCGCTGCCGCTGCATCAGCGGCCTCAAGCAAATCCGGTGCTAACAGCTATTGGTCCGTTCCCGAGCAGACAGATTTCAAGCGTTACATCGCGCATTTCGGCACCGATTTCAACGCCATCGCCACTCACATGGGCACCAAGACGCAGGTCATGATTAAGAATCATTATCAGCGGCAGGTCGATGGTGGTGGCAACGATGAGCTCCGGCGTCTCGCAAGCGAAGCTGACGCGCGCAAAGAACGAGGCGAGAGCATCGGTGCTCCGCCCACACCGACACCTATCGTCAAGCGGAAATACGAGAACCCCCGTACCGCGCTCCCGCCGCAAGAACGCACGCCGCGTTCGAATGCCAACAACCCCGATGCCATGGACCTGGACGACCATAACCCATCATCAGGCGCGCATCCTCCTGCATCGGCTGCTGCAGTCGGGAAACATGCCTCCCCGCCGCAGTTCACCGGGAACAAACCTCGCTATGCTACACCCGCTCAGAGCACGCCCGTTCAAGCCCATCGTATCGTCCCGAGCCCTCTCGGCACCGCGTCAACCCCGGCCACGACCATGTCTTCGACCCCTCCTACCCTCTCACACACACGTCCATACCCGCAATCGCAGCAATCTCTGGGAAGTGGTGGCATACATATCAAACCGGATCCTCGTCCAAGTCTCCAGCCTACAGTTGGATTCCGTTTGGCCAAGCAGGAGCCCGCTCCTCCACCAACGTCCGCTGCTGTCGCGCCTCTTTCTGTCGTCCCACCGCCGTCAGCAGTCGCCGGGCATGGAGCCCTTCATTCGCCCACCACACATGCACCCCCTCCGCAGCATCTTCACCGTCGCGACATCCCCAATGCGAACGATCCCGGTTTCCTGCAAGCCCTTGCCGAGGAACGCGAAAAGGCAATCCGTCTATACGAGCAGCAGAAGCAGCCCCCTGCACCATCTGCCTCGCAGGCGTCGCAGCCGCCGCTTTCGGCGTCTCAGCAACTACAGCAACAGCAGCAGCAAGTCCCACCTGTTGCGGTGCAGGCTCGCCATTCCCCGGCAAACCGACCGCATCACAGCCCGCCTGTCCACGACCGCCGTATGCTCTTCGATGATCGCCAGGCCCCCGGCAGCCCTCCGCGGATGTTCCAGACTCCTCTCCAGCCGCAGTCCGCCGCACCTGCCCCTTCGCATCCTTGGATGTCGCAGCAGCAGCAAGCTTCGTCGTATCCCGCGCCTCCAGTGTCTTCGGGTGCTTCAGCATCGGTGGCTTCGCGCGCGCCGCTCGGGGAGCAGTCTCTCGGAAGAATCGATCCCGTTGGTCTTGCGCAGGCCCCACCGCCTCAGGCACAGCAAAAGATCGTGCCTCCACCTGCTCCCACACCAGCTCCTGGACCGCCCAAGCGATCGAATCTTTCTAGCATCCTTAATTCGGACCCCGAACCGGCCCCACGAGTCAGCGTCATGCGCGACAGCGCTCTCCCTCCCACGCGCCCGGCTTCGCCTGCAACTACCGGGAGATACCCTGGTGCGTATGGGTCGCGCACGGTCGAGCCCAGTCGCCGGGAGCCTTATGCTCAGCCGCCGCCGCCGCCGGCGACGAGCAGTCACATGCACCGTCCACAGTTCTCACAGTCGGCAGCGCCATTGCCGCACGATGCTCCGCCGTCTGCCCACGAACGCGACATGCGCCCAAGCTACCTGCATCGTGGAGCTCTGGGCAACCTCGCGCAAGGTTCCCGCGGAAACCCCTCGCCACCGCCCTACGGACATTCCCGCACGCCTTCGTTGACGACGGGCCCGTCAGCGCCGCCGCCGCCTCGTGACCATCGCTCGCTACTGGGTCAACAGCCCGGTCAAGCTCCTCCACCTGCTAGCGCGCATGGCACGCCTCAACCGATCCACGCCACGCCCTATGGGATGTCTCAAGCCGCTCCGCCACCGCCATTTTCGCAGGCTCCAATGCAGGAACACAGCCGTGCGCACCATGTCCACGAGAGTATGCACTCGCGCGAGCGATATTACGGTGGCCCACCGCCTCAGCAACTCGCGCCGCAGGAGCGCCCCGAGGATCCCTATCGCAGCCGCATGGCGCCGATGGACCAGCGCGAGCGGGATTCATATTACGGCAGCCATCACCGGCAGGATGTCGCCCCACCACCGTCGAGAGAACCTCACCACCCGGCCGACGCGGAACGGCATTACGCCGAGGCGCACCTGAGACATCCCGCCGATGCGGCATCGCAACAGCATCTCCGTCACCAGCCACAAGATCCCCATTCGCAGCAGCGCCAACAGCAGCAGCAGCATGAACAACAGCAGCACCGACAGCTCGAGCAGCAGCAACAGCAGCAACATCGTCACATGGACCTCCACCGTCAACAACAACACGACCACCAACAGCGCCAACAGCATCAACAACTCGAACAACACCGCCACCAAGAAGTCGATCGCCGCCGCCAACAACAGCATCAGGAATCCCTCGACCACCGCCAACCACAACACGCCTACTCCACCCGCGGCCCGCCCTCCCACCATCAACAACAACAACAACAACAGCCGCCATCTCACGGCTCCCCCTACCACACATCAAGCTACACCAACCCCCCTCCCGCCTCGAACCCCCCTCCTCCGAACGCAAGCACCTCCAGCGCCGGAGGCGGCGGCGGCCTCCGCGCCGAAGCCATGCGCGAATCCCAGATCGCCATGCACGAAGCCGAGCGCCGCCTGCAGCAGCAACGCCAACACGCCGCCAGCGTCCAGCAGCAGCACCACGCGCACGCGCACCACCCCTCGTCGGACCTCCGGGACCTCCGGGACGTCCGCGATCGCGTCGCGAGGGGGGAGGACCCCGACCGCGGCGCCGCCGGTCCTCTGTACGGGCGGAATACCCCCTCCTCCGCCGCCTATGCCGGTTATCCCGCCCCCCCGCCGCCGCAGCAAGGTTCCGGCCCGCCGCCACAGGGCGGTGCTGCCGGTGAGAGGAGGGATGCGGGGCCTCCTGCTGGTGGGAGGGGAGACGGTGGAGGATCGAGGCGGTGATGAGATGCACTGATCGATTGATGATTTGTCTTGGCTTGGCTTGGCTTGGCTTGGTTGACACATGACGATGACGACGACGATGATGATGAGCATGTACGACCGGTTGTCAGAGAGAGATTTGTGCTGGGGGCTTTTGTGTCGGGTTCGTTGTGTACGGGGCATTCCACCGCCCACGGGTGAGCGATTCGATTCGATTGGATTTGACCGATGGGTGGAGGGCGACATGTCTGGTACATGCATGGGGACTGTGATAGAATCGGGAGAGACTCCGGGAATAGAAGGGAAGGTCCGATCGGAGCGACGGAGTTCCTCCGGCAGGGAAGACCGCGAAAGAGAGATGAATGAAGAAAAAGGGATAAGAGCGGGTGACGAGAAAGGAGTCCTCATCGCATTACTCCCTCTCCCTCTCCCTTCGCGTTTTTTGTATCATTAAAACACTTCGGTTGTGTTCACTTACTTACCTTCCTTAAAAATTACTTACATTACTTATTCTTTCATTCTTTGGGAGTATTCACTCCTGTTGGAAGTCACTGCCGATCAAAGACATGGAGGCGGAGAGTTATGATCAATAAACGTGATTTATCTATGGGATTAGAAGAAGTAGAGGACGAGTCCTTCCTATCAATCGCTCATTCAGGATGTCTCGTGGTTCCGGCATCGTGCATCTACTGCTCGTTTCCGGAGATCGTGCTGTGGAGAAATTTACATTCGGTTCGGCTCGGCGGGAAGGCTGTCGAGAGCAGAAATCCATAGTGTCTGGACGTGAGTCGGACGGAGTTGGACTTTTGCCGACGTCCTGCGCCGTCGAATTTCAACCATTCGTTTATAGAATCTCTCGAAAGAGAACGATCGAATTGGTGCGAGAGAAAGAAACAAAAAAGTAGAAGCATCGATCCGTTTTATTTTTTCCATTCAGGGCTACAGAATCACACCGCCCACTCGCCGCCATCGTCCTTCTCCGTGACGAACGGCTCGTCGACCATCTTGACCGCCATCTCACTACAGAGCACACAGGCGCCCGCCACGAGCCCGTCCAGTTCCCTCGCCATGGCCTCCCGTTTGCTCTCCACCGCGACGCCTCTTCCGATGACCCTCTGCAGCTCCTTGATCCGCTTCGCCTTGGCCGCGCCGCCGACGTGCATCACGCTCTCGCCGAGGCAGTCCGCGTGGAAGGCGTGCTGGCAGGGGAAGACGAAGAATTGGCGCTGGAGCAGCGGCAGGCGGCAGCGCCAGCAGCGTTCGCCGGGCTCGACGATGGCATAGCGGGACTCCAGCGCGGAGATGTCGGCGGCGATGTTCTTGGCCGTGAGGGCGGAGTCGTCCATGGCGGTCTTGAGCTGGGTGATCTGGCGGGAGTATTCCTCCAGCGCGGAGCAGATCTCCTCTTTGAAGTCGTCGATGATGACGAAGTCGGGGAAGAAAGGGATCAGGTCTTCGATGCGGAGGAGGTCGCATTTCTTGAGGAATTCGATCGCCGGTTTGATGGAGGTGTTTTGGGAGATGACCTTTTTGGCGACTTTGAGCCAGAGCTTTTTGCGCAGGGCCGGATCGTGGGAGGGTTGGTCGGCGACGGAGGCGGCGAGGGTGACTTGGGAGTGTTTGAGGGCGAGGTCGACGGCAGAGGCGTATTGGGACATGGTGCGGTAGACGTGCACGGCGCTTTGGACGCGGTTGTGGGAGATGCAGAGGCGGAGGGCGAAGTCGGCGTCGTAGTTCTGCTCGTGGGCGGATTCTTGCGTTTCGAGGTAGGTGAGGAGCGCGGTCTCGTCGTTTGCGGGATGGGCGGCGTACATGGATATTAGGGTGTTGTGGACGGCGGGATCGGTGGAGTGGGAGTGGTTGATGCAGTACTGCAGGTAGCGGATGGCTTGGTTTTCGCGAAGTGGTACGCTCTCTGCGTGGGTCTTGTTGTAGTTGAGGAGGGCGGGGATGATCTTCTTTGTATCGAGATCGGTTTGACGCATGAGGATATCCACCATCTCGGCAGGCATATGGGCCATGAGGACAGTGCTGTAGCGATAGAACATCTGAGGCTCAATCTGCTTTTTAAGCACAGTCATCGCTTCGACCCACCGCTCCCGTTGGACCCAATATGACAAAACATAGTCGTAATCATCGACCACATTTGCGAAAAACAGAAGCTCTTCTTCCCGACCATGGGCAGAAATGATCTCATATGTCGTCTTTCGGTCGAGATCACCCTTGTGCTTCGAAACGAAATTCTGAAACTCGTTCCGGACCAAAGGTAGCTGCTCAGTCATGTCGGCCGCTGCCGCAAGAGCGGTCCCTCCAGTCGCTGCCAATTCGGCCTTTGTGGAAATAGTATCGTCCAGCTGATTCAGCTTCGCCATATAAAGCTCGACCAGCCAGCTGGCAAGCAATATCCGTTGCATGGTACTGTCTTTCTTCAGCGTCGATAACTTCACGGTGAGGTACTGTCGAAGGGCATCTTGTTCGCCATGGTCGATGAAACTCAAAGCCACATCCTCAAAAGCCTTGGTGCTTCGCCCGAGGACGACTGCAGCTTCCTTGAACCGGCCACGGGAGATGAGATGATCGCCCGTGACAGAAGCGACGGCATCTTTCTGCTCGCCCGTCTTGGCGTACTGCTGTGCGAGATCATATTGGCCCTGCTTCAGCAGGATCTTCCATATGTCGCGAGCCTCATCAGTCACAACGATCTCAAAAATCTCCTGAGATGTGAATAGCCAATATGTTCTCTTCTGGTGGTCGGCGAATAGACCAAGGTTCGTCTGTCCCGGTTCCAGAACTTGCTGGTTGTAGACGATACTCGAATCCAGCCGATTGAAAGCCGTGATCCGCCCTTCGACAAGAGCAAGAGCGTGAAATTGAGTCAAAGCTGCAGAGGAAATCGGTGGCTGTGTAGCACGATTCCTGCCTGCGGATGTTTGTGTCGGCGGCAGCTTTGAAGAGGCGAAGAGTTTCGATGCAGCAAACACCTGTCTTCCAAGGCTGGCCGGATCCGGCGCTGATGTCTGCAGCTTGCCGTGAAACACGCCCTGCGCGCAGAGCCAGGCATATGTTCGGTCTGTGTGTGAAGCATCCGGTGATTGAATCTGTGACGCGTCTGGCATGTCCGGCGATGTCGCCAATAGACACGGAGGATTCGTGCCTGATGCTCTTGGACTCTCGTGTATCGAAGGCGCCTCGCTTTCGAATAATTTGGCATACGTCCCGCTGCCTTCACCCCTCCGGCCCCCTCCACTGGACCGTCCTGCGAAATGTAATAGTTTGCTCTGAGTCGCGACCAGCACCCTTCTCGTCTCTGGCACAGTCGACAACAAATCGGCATAGATCCCAACCACGGCTCCATCCTGCGTGTTGTAGACCACCCTCGCATATTTCTCGTGATTCCTGAGGAATTCGCTATGCGGTTCGATGAAAGTCTCAATCACGCTGCCGTCGCTTGCGCCGAGGAGGATCTCCCGCGTCGAGGCAGTCGGCAGACTAGGATTCCATCCCACAGCTTCCACCTGCACACCCTTCAACTTTCCCAGCTGTTTCGCCTGCCGCGACTGACTATGGAGGTAGAAATTCTCGCCGGCGGTGGTGCTGATCAAGAGATGCGAGGCTGTCGGGTCGAGGAAGAGTTTGCGGATCACACCGATCTCCTGTGGTCGTTTCGGCAAGTCGATGTCGTCGATGTCGCCATCGTTGTCCAGGTCGAAGCGTAGAATCCTGCCGGTGGAGAGCGCAAGGACGAGGACGTTGTTCGCGACTTGCGCGGCGACGAAGTCGGCGGAGATGTCGAAGCGTAGCTGGACCTTTTGCACATCGAACATGGGCGGAGCGGCGTCGTCCTGGCCGCCGCCGACGGTATTATACGCCATTTGGTGGGTTCACATGCCCCGGTACATTGAATACTCGGTCTTCACAGCAATCATCTGGACGTTATGGCGGATCGTTCGCAACACACGTCAAGCTGGGCGGACGTGACGTGCATGGAGCTCGGACCAATTCGATATCGTCAGCTTCACGAACAGACGGATCCGGGAGAAGAGCAGCGGCAATCCAATCCTCACCAGCGATGAGCATATGTTTAAGCACACGATGCATCTCTCGACGCCATACGTACAAATATAGGCATGACTGTGGCAGCATGACTATGTAGAAGCCGTGAATCCTTTAAAATCAACGCAGCAACTACGGCAGCATTTTGAAACTCCATCCTGACATACTTTCATTACCCAAGACACTCCTCTCATGGGCGAAGACCGCGCTATTGGCAAGACATGACATGACAAGATCAGCTTGAAAGCCACTTCAACCTAGAACACATCTTTTCACAATCTCCTGTTAGAAATCCCAAGTTCATCATCAGAAGATGAAGAGAAAAAAGAGGTTTCGTACATGTAAATATAGCACAACACCAGAGAGTAAGAAGGGGTTTCAAGAACCCGGCCCCAAGAGGAGAGGGAGAGAGAGGCCGAGTCCCTCGTCAAGAAACCATCGCCATCAAAGAAAAAATGGCTCCCCAAGTGCAGCAGAAGGACATAGATACAAGGAGGGCATGCGCACACAAGAACCATGGCACGAAAGCAGCGCCAAATTTCCTCCGGTCCTGCTGTGGTCTTGCCGCGTTTTATCATAGTAGTACCAGTTGAGGGAGAAGGCGGAAGGAAGAAGAAGGAAGGACCAGATGGGTCCTATCCACCCCTTCACTCGTCGTCTTCCTCGTCGCTGACGACATCTCTCGAGTAGCCATTCCGGCCATTACCATTAGGAACCGCGGGCCACTGGCCCTCGAAGACGTCCAGGCTCTCCTCGCCCTTGCCGTTGACAAAGCCCAGGCCAGTAGGTTGCTGGCCACCGCCGCCGCCGGCTTCAAGCTGCTGTTGGAGGACAGCCTGGGCGCTGACGATCTCGGCGAGGCGTTTCAGGCGCGGGGTCTGGAGCCATGAGGGGGTGTAGGTCTCGAGGGCGGTGATGATGCGGGGCTCGGCGATTTCGTAGGGCCCGGAGTCTTCCATGTCGACGGCCTGGAGGAGGAGGACGTCGGATTTGGGGTCGGTGACGCGCGACGCGACGGCTTTCATGATTTCGCCGTTGATGGGTTGTTCGTAGTCCGCCACGAGGTATTGGTTGAGGAGTTTCTGGATCTGGTTGGGGGAGAGCCTGTGCGGAAGATGAATGATTAGCGAAAGAAGTGGAAGTGGAGGGGGGTGATAGCATGAGGAACTTACATCCAGCAGATGTCCTGGATAATTTCTATGTCGTTGAGCGTAGCCTTCTTCAACTGGAGCAGCTTCGTGGCTTGCATGAGATGCTCGAGCTGCAAGGTGCCCTCCGGCATATCGTGGGACTTGCACCACTCCTCGATGCGGGTGATGTTGTAGTTGATCTGCAGACCGCGCTTCCACGAGAGGAAGTTTCGGCGCATGAGCAGGTCGTTGAAGGCGGTGACGCCGACCAAGCGGAGGAGCTCGGTGACGGTCTGGACAATGATGGTGTCCTCGAGGTAGTAGGCCTTCATCGCCTTAAACACGTTGTTCAGCAGCGAGAGGAGGTTGTCCATGCTGAAGGCGGGCGCGTTGGAGGTCTGCAGGAGCTTGCCAAGGAAGCGGTTAGACTCGTTGGTGACGAAGCCAGGGAGAGACTGCGATTCGATGATGGCGGGGACGATCATCTTGTGCAGCTTCTTCTTGAGGACCTTCATCCAGGTGTGGTAGATGTTGAACTCCAAGCTCTCGAGATCGTGCTTGACGATCTCGAGCAGGCGGTCGTACTCGAAGTTGTCCGTCTTCTGCGCCTCGTACCAATCCTCGGCCAGGAAGACGAAGGAGAGCATCTCGTGGACGTTCGACAGCCAGAAGGCACCGGGGTTGACGGCCTCTTCTCCATCGTGCTGCATGACCTCCTGCTGGATGGATTGCATGACGTTAGCAAGGAAGCGCTCGGACTCCTTGACGAAACCGTTGTTCCACATCTCGCTGGTGACGAGGTTGATGAGGTACGCCGGGAAGAGAACCTCCTTGTCCGTTGGTGGGGGAGTTGAAGCTGGCGAGGGGATCTTGAGGTTGCGGATGAGACCCATGGTGACTTCATCGTTGAGGCCATCCTCGTCCGCGAGGAGGTTCTCAAGCTCCATCTCGACATTCTCGAGACCAGGGTTGAACGTCGAGCCTGACAAGGTAGAGGCGTGAGCAGTGTTCATCGCGCCAAAGGCCATGGACACAGGCCGAGGGTTGAACGCACCGCTGAAGCGGTCTTGGTTGATCTGCTCAGGGCCAGCGCTGCGACGCTTCGGCCTCTTGGATGCGACCAAGTTGATCAGACCTGAAGCTTGGCCACCCAGAGTGTTGATGCCAACGCTGTTGGTCATGTCGTTGAGGGGTGCAGCACGCTTGGCAAGCTCAAGCTGATCCTGGAGGTCGGCTAGCTGTTGACGAAGGCTGAGCTTCTCGGTCTCGCTGACAGTCTTGCTCTGTCGTGTGACTTCGAGCTCCTGGTTTGTGACCCGCAAGCTCTCGCGGAGGGCCTTCTCCTCCTCCTGCAGACGACGCATGCTGGCGGTGCTCTCGTCATATGTAGCACGGAGACGAGTCATCTCGGCCTCCATCTGGTCGAGCTTAGCGGCGGTGATACCAGCCTGGTTGGCCTCGCGCTGCAAGTCGTTTGTACGGCTCTCCAAAGCAGTGTGGCGTTCTCTCCAGCTCTTGAGCTGGTTCTCGTAGTTCTGCACCTGGCCCTTGAGCGTCTTGTTCTCGTTCCGCATGGTTCCCAAGCTCTGGGTGAGCTCCACGACCTTGTTCTCAAGTTTGTACGAGATCTGCTTAAGATCACGGGCCTCCTCACGGAGAGTCTTGTAGCCGCGACGCGCGGTCTTACCACGCCACAAGCTCTGGATGAGGACGACCTTGCGGCGCTTGTCGCGCCAGGTCCGCATGCTCTGGTGTGATCGCCACGAGCGCTGGATGACGCGGGCGGCATCGGAGTATCGCTTGTCGAGGATCATCTTTCGGCAAATCCAGCCCTTGGCCGCCGCTTCAAAGCGGATGAAATCGTTGCGGAACTGTAGGAACCTTTTGCGTTCTTTCTGTCCGCGCCAGACGCGCTGGATGGTCGTGGCGCTTCGCTGTCGTCGAGCTTCGTCTGCCCTTTTCCTGGCCATGGTCGCGCGGGAGAGGGCCTGAAAAGTCCGGATGCTGTTGAGGGCTTCAAGATACCGCCGACGCCAGTATTTCGCGCGGAGGTTCTTTTGGATCATGATCGCCGCATCGCTCAGGCGGTTGGTGCGCAGATCTTCGAGGAAGGCGAGCATACCAGCACGGAAGAAGATCTTCGTCAGACCAAGCTGATATTTGTCAGTTCCGTCTGCCTTGTGCTCGCCGAGTGCTTTCTTCAGGATGGCATTGGCCATATCCCGAATGGCAGCGGTCCACTGTGTGGAGTGGATAAGCATGTAGTAGCGGATGGCGAATTCCTCGTAGGTCCATCGTGTAGGGTAACCAGCACAGCTGATACGGACGGTTTCGAGGACACCGCAAGCACGAAGTTGGCTCAGAACCATGGGTCCCTCGAATTTCCATGCCTCTTTGCCCTCGTTCGGTTTGATACAACGAATGTAGTGAGGTTCTGTCGAAGCGATGGTGTGCATCAGCTCAATGAGCGAGCTCTTGAAGATGCCTCCAAGGGTGGGCTTGCGTCCAGAACTGGGTCCACTCCGCTTCGGCGCGCCGTTAGCCTTTGGTGCCATGGCGGTGGTGTCCCGTTCCCGGACGAGTGCGCTCGCCTCCAGAACCTCTCCCAAGAAGGTGTTTGAGCTGTTCTTCAGCACCTCGAGCTGCTCGTCAGGCACAGTGTCGCGATTCTTCTCGATGAAACCGTCGCTTTCGTACGTGACATCCACGGCGTAATGGCAGACGGTGAAGGAGCTCTTGCCGAATCGAGGCTTCTTGTAGAACTTGTGCTTGTCGTTGGCGTAGTTGTGGTGTAACTTGTTCACGAAGCTCTCGTCCGTGCCCATGGGCAATCGAGATTCCTCGTCCAAGAGCGCGAGGACACCCAACTTGCCTTCGATGAGATCGATACACGGCTGATTGTCGCTGAAATCGATAAACTTCCAATCGATCTCCTCACGCAAGTATTCCTCCTGCTCAAGCTTGAAGACGTGCTGGTTGAATTCCTGCTGCAACTTCTCGTTGGCGTAATTGATACAAAACTGCTCGAAGCTGTTCTTGGCAAAATGTTCGAAACCGTAGATATCCAGTACACCGATGAACGATTGAACCTGCTGTAAAACCTCTTCGGATGCAAGGAAAGCATTCATGGTCTCGACAAGCCAGTCGAACAATGAAGAGTAGATGTACTTTGCGACGGAATCTCGCACAACCGTGGCCTGTTGGGGAGTGAGGTTGGAGACGATCTTCTCTCCGCGAGTGACGAGCTGCTTCTTGACGGTCCACTTTGAAAACTCCGCTGCGTCGATGCCGAGCAACTCACAAGCCTTGACGACCGCCGGTTCTGAAGCCGCCAATTGTGATTCGTTACGCGAAGCCGCGATCTTGATGTTACCGATCTGCAGCAGAGCAGCCAAGATCCGCCAGATGCCCGTTTGCATCTCATTCGCGACTCCCAAACGTGCAAGCGAGGAACGCGTCTCTGCAAAGTCCTTGGCATCGTCGACACCGGCGATCACGGGCGAGCCTCCCTGATTCAAGTAATCGAAGTGCTCGACCGGGATGAGACCGAGTTCGGTCCGCATGGCATCGTCGGCACCGGCAACGAGCTGGTAGAAAATGTGGTAGTTCCGCTCCTTGAGTGGCTGGAAGACCAATCGTGAGCGTTCCAGCAGGTATGTCCGTATCCGAGCGCCGTTGATGTCGGTGTTCTCGTTGAACATGATCTCGATGTATTTGCCGAAACGCGAGGAGTTGTCGTTTCGAGTCGTCTTTGCGTTACCGAAGGCTTCCATGACCGGGTTGGTTGCGAGAATCCGCTCTTCGGTCTCGCTCATGGTGTCGACACGACCTCGCGGTCGCGCGTTTGGCTGATCCGGCGGCTCGCGGGTTGCAAAGAAGCGCATGATGTACTTGGCACTGACTGTCTTACCGGCACCGGATTCACCAGAGACGACGATGGTCTGGTTCTTGCCATTCCGCAACATGTCATCGAAAGCCTCTTCAGCGATTGCGAACAAATGCGGTGCCTGCGAGGCACGTGGCTTGCCAGTGTATACCTGAACCATTCCCGGGACATAGAGGGAGTCGACACGTGCGAAGGGGTTGGTCGCGATCAGGACCAAACCCGAGTAGGTGTAGATTTCCTTTTGCGCATATCGTAGCTTGATGGCGTGCAGCACAGCCGGTTCGTTAAGATGTGAGAGGTTCGTCAAGTCGTCACTGGCTTCGAGCATGGCCGGGTTCATCAGAGGCGGAAGGGTGGAGCTCATCGAGTCGGCCTGGAAGGCGGCCTGCGTGGTCTCAACCGTGCGGCCCTGCGAGATCATCCATTGTAAGCAACTGTCGCCGTATGCTGGCACTCGGCCTATCCGGGGCAGTTCATTCTGCACCAAGAACGTGCACTTACCTCGCCATTTGCCAAGGCAAAAACCAGAGTCACCTTCTCTCCATCGACCTGTTTCGCGGTGACCTCCGAGGCGACCCAGCCCTCGGTCGAGTCGGGCTGCCAGGCCTTGGTGCCGACATCATACGTATTCGACATGGCTGGTTTATGATCGTGCAATTCGTGTGAAGGATGGGAGCCGGGCGCAGGAACTCGAACTGGCGGAAGGAAGAATGCAACTCTTTCCCCTCGTCGTCATTCAGAATTTATCCGCGTGTGATCCCTTCTATTATCCTGCCTGCTCTTTTTACTGCCGATGATCCCGGAGTTGACCTTTGCAACAGGACCTCTCCGATGTCAAATGGGTCTTCTTGAATCGTCAGCGATGGTAGGAATAGAGCTCGCGGCCCGGAGCAGTCGAGATGGCAACAGTCTGGGATTCGGACGCAGCAGCGGTGGATGATTAACTCTCCCCAACGCCCGCGCTGGTGAGGACAGCAACAGTGGCGGCAGCACTGGCAAGGATTGGGAAAAGGAAGAGAGGAACGGGACGAAGAAGGAGATGGGCGACAATGATGAAGGAGGAGGAGAGAAGGAGGTAATCGGCGACGACAATGCGGGAGTAATAGTACAGGGAGAGTAGTGGAAGGAAGACGACTTGAAACAAACGGTGACCTTTCCAGGTGTAAAGCTAAATGTTGGACCGTATGCAGTAGTGAGCGAGAGAGAAAGAGAGAGTGTGTGTGTGTGAGACCAGCCACGGGAGTCTCCTCTTCTCTCCAGCAATACCCTCGAATACAGCTCTCTCAGGGATAAAAAAAAGAAGCAGGGCCCTGGGACACGCTTCTGCTTCTCCTCCAGTCCAGTGGTGCTGCTCCTCCAGTCTGTCCTAACGCTGTCCCTAACGCTGTCTGCCGTTTCTTTGCTCACTCACTCAGGGTCATCGTGTCCGGTTTAGGTCGAGCCACCAGCCAGAGTCGCGAGCGGCCCGCAGCGAGGCCGACGCGGTAAACAGGAGCTTCACCCACCCCGATTGCCATTAGGGCTTGGGACACATTCATCGCCGTTCATCTCATGCGATCTCGGTCGGGCCCGATGTCCACGGGCAGATTCACCACATCCAATGGGACAGATGATCTCGTCCGATTCGACCCTCCCACGCGCCATTCCTCCCGCAGCGTTGGTACGGCCAGCAGCCAAGCGCCCCCTGATATGCATATCTAGTCCGGGGCCTGTGTGTGTGGAGCAAGGCTTTGGGTTTGTTATTAGCAGCCACAAGTCCTCCCCAGCACGTCCGTGGTCAGCAGCATTGGTTGTCTCACTACGCTGAGACAGAAGAATCCATATGTGCAGTGTTGGGAGTGGGAGAAAGTCTGGACTCGGACCTTGACCTTGACCTTGACCTCGATCAAAAGCGGAGCCACAGCTATACAAATAGGAAAGGTACAAACTGCAGAAGCTGGACACTTCAACATCATAGAATTCGCTGTGGCATTTGCTCACTTTAACTGTACAATGGAAATTCAAAACCAAAGCAATTCATTCACGGATCTCGTCCCCGGCCGCTTGTTGATCCCAGAAGAGTGGCAAATATCCCAGAGCGCAAACAAGACCCGGCTGAGACGAGGTGTCTCCGCTTGCCCGAGTGGTCGTCGGGAATCACAAGGTAAACCGCTGCAGCCGAGGCGGAATTTGACGAGGGAGATGAGGTCGCGGGACGAGGGGGAGGAAAGATGGATTTCTTCGTCGGTATCGGAAGAAGTGTCATCGGTGTCATCGCTGTGAGGGGGCTCGTCGTCGTCGTCTCCGTACTTTTCAGTATGCTCGGTCGGTGTGGTGTCAAGTGAGGCGACGGGATCGAACATCAAAAGCGACATATGGCTCGTGATCTCCGTCGTATTATCCGCGAGGAGGAGTACCGAGCGGAAGCGGAGATATGGACTACGTGCATAATGCAGCGGAGGAGGAATGTCTTGTCGTCTCGTGGAAGCAGTCAGGTCATTCGCCGAGGCTGCTGTGTACATGCGTAAAGCCCTCTCCTCGCGATAATGGTTGACCGCGTGGTGGAGAGTGGGCGCATGGCTGAAGACATCGAGACGCCAGGGGACGGATTGGAGGATTCCTAGATCCAGGGCGCGGAAGAGTCGGAGGGAGAGATCCTCTGGGAGGAGGTTGTCGAGGTCGTCATCGTCTCCGGAGGAGGAAGAATGGTGCGAGTCTTGCCGATGGGTGGTCTTTTCTCCTGGGAGGTAGAGGACGAAAGAAAAGTCGGGCATCCGGGTGCCGTGGCGAGATGACCATACGGTGAGTGATGGGATGGTGGAGCCAGGGACGGCATTCTGGCGGAGGATCGGGTGGGATTTACTTGTTGCGGGCGTGGTGAGCTGTAAGAGCGTTTCGAGAGGTTGTGCCAGTTGGAGAAAATGACGAGGATCGGCTTCATGATGATCGTGGCTGGTTCGCATGCGACGCTCAGGATATCTGCAGTGACCCTGACCTTGATCTTGATCTTCCTCTTCTGACGACGAGGGGATTCCTTCTTCTCGCTCTCGGAACATCTCTTTTTGCACCTTTTCCTCTTCCTCCAAGCCAGCCCAACCATCGCCTCCGGATGAGGCCCAGATCGAATGAAGGCACTCACCGACATCCTCAACCGCAATCCTCTTTGCACGAAGTTTGACACGGCCGCGATTGATGGCGGTCTGAGCAGCGATCAAATCCTCGGAACTACACGCATCAACTTGACAACGTGAGAAGTTCGCAAGTCCCCAGCTGACGAGCACCGGTCCAGTGGTACGCCAGTCGGGACGGTCGAGGTAGAATAAGAGGTTACTGTGAGCGGCGGAGCAGATGCCGGACGGAGCGGAAGATGATGACCACAGAGAGGATGAGTATGAAGAGAGAGAAGTCGAGGAGGATGAACCCGAGGAAAACGAGCTTCTTGGAGGAGTTTGCAATCCTTGACGGGCGTAGGTATGTGGAATTTGACGATGCTTGTGGATTGAAGAGTCGATCATGGAATCACTGTGGCGAGCGCGGTGGTCTTTCTCGCAGCGATAATGCTCGACGCATGCGAAGACATCCGCCTGCGGAGAGATCACGACTTGGTAAGAAATGTCGAGATCGGTTTGGAGAAATGGTGCTTGTTTCAATTCTGGACGAGAGGAGATGCTGGCTGCGAGGGACTGGAAGTAGATGGGGATGTCGCTCAGATCGGAAGCCAGGACACTTGGATGGATGTATATTAAAAGCGGTAATGCCTGTGGGCTTGGACTCTCTAGACTGGAAGCCGAAGATTTTCTAGAGGCTGTGAATGAGGGCGGTATGACATCGTGCGTCCGTTCGAAAGAAGTTGAAATAACGTCGTTTCCAGTATGGTCTGGGAATGTGTCTCGGAGAGTCCTCCGGGAGGAGAATGCCATCTTGGACCAAGCTTACGGCTGAGGAATCGAATTGTTTCTCTTCACGGTCTTGTCCGGTTCACAGACAGATGAAGTCAAATCTCACACGAATCGTATCTGATTCCACTAGTGTGAGCCACGTTAGGCGAGATGAAGGGTTGAGAAAGGTCAAGCATATATGGCAAGTGCACGTATGGTGAGGAAATGAGAGAAGGAGAGATCGAAGCAAGGGCGAAGTGCAGAGGTAGACACACGAATGAAACAGGACAACAAACGAAACCCGACCATGAATCGTGCCATGTCGACCTACTTGGGAGTTGCGCCCAGGTGAAGGGCCGTCCAGGGACCGACGACTCCCACGCGCGCGCGAGAGGATCCATCGCTCCCCGAATAGTCCGAAAGGGTGCATCCTACAAAAGCACAAAGTTCCACTGGACCGCAAGATCTGACGGAGCCCAGGCTGGGAAACAAGCAAACGGTGATAATTTTTAGCACGTCTTGGCCTGCATCGTTGAGGTGTCCTCCTCTCGGGGAATGGTCCCGAAAAAAACCTCCCAGCTGGGAACAAGTGCTCGGCGAAGGGATTTCTCTCGTGGCTGAACGACGACGCAGGGAAAAGGAAGGACTGCGGAACGCGCATGAACCCAGGATTTCCTCGACGAGCTAAACGACGCTGGTGATGACGACGGAATCCGGAGGAGCATCACGCATGTCTTGCGGAGACCACGAGGCTCCCTCTCAGTAGGTGTCCGGTCATTTTGATTGAACGTCGATGTCGTGATCAGAGGACAGGCGAAACAGGACATGCTACCGATGGCGATCGTCGGCGGGAGGACCTGTCACTGCGCGTGGGTCAAAGTACAGCATGTGACGGATCGTCGGCAGATATGGTCGGACGATATGAAAACGTGATGCTGCGTGGAAGACCGGGGCTGAGAAACATGCAGTAGATGAGTGAGCGAACTGTACGATGACGGAAGAGGGGGACGTCGGCCTCGAATCCTTCCCGCTGCACCTGCATCATCATCGTCGTCGTCGTCCCTTTGCCGAGCACTCGCATCATCAGTCTGTCCTCTGATCGGACGACAATAATTACCATGCCGTCGTGCTGTTGAGAGGAAAATATACATAGTGCGCGAGCTCATCGTTTTGAGGTATTCAGCCTGATGATGGTGACGTTGGAAATAGTACAACACAGCGCCGAGAGAGCCAAGATGCCACGGGCGTGTTTCGAGGGAATCAAGCGCGGCCCTCCTCCCCATCCATCCCACGCTCTCTAGGGATGTTTCCCGGAGAAAATAAAGACAGGCGAGTGGAGGATGATCGACAACACACGTTCAGCTCAGCATTTGGTCTTCTCTTCCGGGCTCAAGATCCCATGCGGCATGGAGCCATCCGTTCGCGCCAGATGTTCATACATGTGTGCCAGCCATATCGTGTAAATAACGAACATACTGTACGCCCATCCCAAGACTATAATAATCATCTCGACTGCATATAAATCATCACCATCATCTCTCTCTCTCCCTCTCCCTCCCGATCCGAGAAACGGTGCTCCTGGAGAGAGTCCCATCGGATCCCCTCCCAACTCGACAGATGAACAGCAAAAGGACGCAGACATCCGTCTTGGCTGTGTGATGATGAGACGGAAATTTCGCTTGGCGATTGGCACCCATTTGAGACCAAAAGACGAATCCCGCGGGTGTTGCGCTGTCACATCTCCGCGAGACGAAATGCTTGTACTGTACATGCCTCCCTGTCGGGTACGGTGCAAACATGGACTTTCCAAAAATACCCGGAGAATCTTTCTCCTCGCGCGATGCTTACTCCGTCTCGTATGCATACCACCTGCACCTGGGCAGTGTGATCATACTGTAGCGATAAGGCACCTGCCAGTCATCGTGCTCTGGGTTTTCCCAAGTACACCGGCACCATCATCCTCTGTAGAGGGTTATTTCTCCGCAGTATGACGTTCGAGAGGAATCGCAGTGCAGGTGACTGTCCGTGTATAGGTAAGCGTCGGATTTTGAAAAAGCGCATGATCGGCAGGAGCGCGTACGGGCATTCTTTTCCTTTCCAGGGACAGCAGGAGTACAGTTTTGTCAAGCGGCGATTCAGATCGGATCACATTTTCGAGAGAGAGAAGAATGTCTTCTGTCACATCGGGAGGGTGAAAGGTTGATTTGGTATGGTGATCCTTCTTGGAGCAATCCATAATCGTCCAAGGAAACGTCATTTGTAATAAGAGAGACGGAGGACACCATGAGGATGTCGACTCCTCTTTCTCCTCATCATCATGAGAATAACGAGCGACGGGATAATGTTACATTCACGCAGAGAAGAGAAAGAAATCTTCCCGTGAAGAAGAAGAAAAAAGCAATACCGCCCAACATTGAACCGCGTCACAACGTACAAGTCGTGAACAAATCCCACCCGCCCTAGAAGTAGCCATAGAAAGAAAAGAAAACGGCATAAAGAAGAGAGGGAAATGAATAGAGTAAAAATGCAATAGAGCCGCTGCTCCAACATCCGTAGCTCTCACGTACCGCGGAACAGGAACTCCATGTCCTCGGGCGTCAACTTCTCCATCGAAGTCTTGTCGTTGTTAATAGTGCCGTTAATCATGTTAGCCTTCTTCTCCTGTAACAAGACCATGCGCGATTCGACCGAGTCCTCGATACACAGGCGCGTGATCACACAGGGGCGTTTCTGGCCGATACGATGGCAACGGTCGGCGGACTGCCACTCGGCAGCAGGGTTCCACCAGGGATCGACGATGAAGACGCGGGAGGCTTCAGTCAGGTTGAGGGCGACACCGCCGGCCTTGAGGGACACGAGGAAGATCTCCACGTCCGGGTTGGTCATGAAGTGCTCGATGCTCTTTTGGCGTTGGATGGGTGTCATGGAACCGTCGAGCATGACCGTGTTGAAACCAGCGCGGCGGAGACGCCATTCGATCAATTGGAGCATGGATGTGAATTGCGAGAAGACGATCGATTTCAACGTTTGCTTCTTCGAGCGGAGTTTCCACAGGTCATAGATGAGCATTTCGATCTTGGTCGACGAGGTCCAGTCCTTCATGTTGATGCGGTTGATGATGGATGATTTTTTGACCACGTCCTCATCCTGCTCAATCTCGGGTTGGTCAAAGTCAATGGAGAGAGGGATGTGGCAACGAGGACAGTCGGCTTCTCCGTCGTTCTCCTCCACGGACTGCACGTAGCTCTTGACGCATGCACGACAAAAGTCATGCTTGCACTTGGAGCGAATGGCTTCCTCGGCGACCTCATCGCAGATGTTACACACTAGCACGTTTTGTCCCTGCGCCGCATGCTTCTTGAGCAACAAATCGGGGTGGTTGGCCACCTGACGCATTTGCATAATGAGACCGAAAATGTTGGCATAGTTGTTCAGCATCACACCACGAGAGACATATGTGTCGAACTGTCGGGCTGTGTTGCTCATGATGCTGGAGGAAAAGTCGCGTTCGATCTCACCAAAGAATTCGTTGTGTACGACCACCTCCTTCGGTGGCAATTCCATGGAGCTTACATAGTCGCGCTTCATGCGACGAAGCATGATACGAGCTGTGATGAGGTAGAGCTTCTCCATGGCTTTGTGACGATCAGCGACCTCCTCGGATTGAGTAAGCGGGTTCAACAGCTCCTGATTGAACACGGAGACGTGCTCCATCCCAGAATGCTTGCAGCCCTTGCACATGTGTTCAACGTCGAGCTCCCAGTGTAGTATAGAACAAGGGCATCGCTTGCAGAAATAGTCCGCAAACGGACGGACTTCGAGGAAGCGTAGTAACGAGAAAAACTCGCCGATTCGGTTCTGGACCGGAGTACCCGACAGACACCATTTGTATGTGCCCTTCAGCGCAAAACAGGCCTTTGCAACGCCAGTGGTGCGTGACTTGATACTGTGCGCCTCATCGAGAATGAGACGATGAAAATGCATGGCGTGGATCAATGAGTCTTCCTTGACAATGTCCTCGCCACGACTCCATCCTTTCGTCTCCTTGCGGTACAGCGACTCGAGACTGTTGTAAGAGATCATGATGACGTCGAATTTCTTCAGATCCTTGAGCGACATATTCTTGACCTTACTGTTCTGGCCGTGATACACCAAGACCTTGAGCTTGCCATCGGTGTATTCGGTGATCTCAGCTGACCATTGCATCAAAGCCACGGGCGGCACAACGACCAGCGTTGGCTGCTTTTGAGGCCAGTCAGACATGATCAATGATACGGCTTGAATCGTCTTGCCCATTCCCATTTCGTCTCCGAGCAGCCCTCCTTTGTAGTGACTCTTCTCTTGCGCAATCATCCAAGCTACTCCTTCCAGCTGGTAGGATTTGAGTTGTCGATTGATGCTCACTGGCTGTGCAACTGGGTCTGGCTTGAGTACTGGTATCTTCTCGAGATCGTTCCACATTGTTTTAATCTCAGGATGCGACTTTTCTAGCTTTTGCCGCTCACGATCTTTGCGCGATAACCTCATAGCTTCAAAACGCGCGCGGAATCGCTGCCGCCGAGCCTCTGTACTGTTTCCATTGCGTGAATTGACGGACTGGCGGCCGCGGCGACGACGACGAGCGGGAGCCTGAGCTGAGGCTTGCTCTGATTCGGTCGCATCCTCAGCTGCGGCGACAGGGCCCGCAGGCTCCATGTCGCTGTTCTCGAGCTCTTCGTCCTCCGATCCAACAGCGGATGCTTCGTCATCCTCGAACTCACTAAGCTCTTCCAACTCCGATAGCTCACTGTCATCAATGGCTTCTTCAATCTCGTCGTCGAAAGCCGATGTGCTGACTTCCGTGGTGTTACGAGTTGCCCTGCGACTCGTGCGTCTTCCCACAACTTCGCGGTCGGCGACAGACTGCTTCGTCGACGACTGGCGCTTTGCGGGCTGGACCGAGTCGATTGACATGGGCTCGCTCAAAACACTGTCAATGTCGTCGCTGTCGTCTACGACAACTCGGGCCCGCTTAGACGAGCCGGCCTGGAAGTAGTCATACTCCTCCTCTTGAAGCTGGACAGCCAAAGCCTCATCCGTACTCGCGGTCGCCTTATTACTGCTAGGAGTTGCGCACTGGTCAAGTGCTGATCGCTTTCGTTTTGTCGTTTTCGAAGCACTGCGGAGGTCACCAGGCGTTGTGGCAGGAGTCTCATAGTCTGGCGAGGATTCCATGGAGGTGTTTGCGATTGATGCTGCCTCGACCGAGCTGTTCGAAGCACTGTCGATTGCAAGCTTGCCAGATGCCGAGCGACGTATGACTGGGATGACGACAGCTTCCATGACACGCCGCTGCACTGTAGGCTGAGCAACTGTGATCAGATCATCTTCGTCGTCGTCAATATCTGAAGTGTTGGCGATCGACGGTTGTGTGCTCGAAGCTGCTGCCTTGCCTCTGCGAGTTCTCGAAGCGGCTAGAGTTATGGGAACATCAGCTACCACAACGTCAGCATGATAGGATACGATTAATCTTGCGCTCTGCCAAACGTACAAGTCTTGCGCGCAGCAGACGCTTTGGCTCTCGCCATGGTGATGTTGAGTGATCACCCGCCAGGAAAAGCAAATGTGTGTCGAAGTTTGGCGAAAGGGCAAAGTGAATTAGTTGTCGATTTGCTGGCAGTGAGTCGGAGATGGTGTTGTCAAGGAAAAAGACTGAGCGACATTGGAAAATGATCAGGTAGGTAGTCGTCCGTCGCGGATCCTCGTTTGCCACTTCCACTTCCCCAACGCAGAGCCGCAGGCATAAATTCGCGAAAAGCCGAAGCCCTGAGTTCGTTCATTCATGGAGGGGGAGGCGTTTGACGCGTGCCTCAGGGTTCTGATTGGCTTGATGCCTGGACACACGAGACGCGTCGACACGTGAAAGATAAAGTGCTTGCGGCACGATGTTGCGTGGAGATTCACGCGTTTGCTCTTCCGTTGCACACTACAGCTTCCACGTTTCGAGGCATTGCTATGCATGTCCGTCTTCCAAACCCAGAACACTACCGGGGACATACTATGCGCGGACAGTCGAATCAGGACAAACCTTGCCGATATCGAATTTATCCTCATCGGCTTGATATTCAACGAATATGTCTTCATGACGTATGTCGGACTATCGATCACCCGCACGAGATGCGACCATGCACATAATGGGAACGTTCACAAAGAGCCTCGAATTCTTGAATTCACGCTCTGTACGGATGACATCCATGGCCGGAAGGTGATCAATTAATGATATGGTTGACGAACATTGCATACGGTTGTCTTAAGCTCCCAGGCGCCTGGAATTCATTCCGAGAGGAAGAAGATGTCCTTCAACAATGATCTTCGGGTTGACCCAGCCGTCTCCCATCGAACTTTCCTCCTAGCCTCGTTCCGACCTCTTTCACGAGCTCAAAGTGGCAGCGAGCTCCTTGCGTTCGGCCTCGTTTGTCGCACGCTTGATCTCCTTGCCGTCCTTGAAGGCAATGACGGTGGGGAGAGTGGTGACTTTGTGATACTCCTGCGATGCATCGTGAGCACTCCGGGGGTCCATCACAACGGGTGAACCAGCTGGATCGAGAAGATGAACTGACCTTGGCTGCGCCGTACTTGTTGCTATCAAGTTTATAGGCCGCTGTTGACGAGGAGAATTTGGCGGCGTATCTGATGAAGCCGGATGTCAGACCCTGGTCGTATTCCACCGTATCTGGGTGTTAGGCAGGTCCAGCTCGCAACTTACTCTTCGGCCTGCGGAGGCATCGCACCCTCGTAGACGTAGACGATCACGTATTTGCCCTCGGTCTTGATCGCCTTTTCGAAGTCATCCTTGCTGGTAAGTTCGGTGAAAACCATCTTTGCTGTTTCTTTCGTGGAGGGAAAAATGATTGTAGTTGGAGGAGAGAGTGATGAGACAGAACTACACATGACGGGTCAAGGACGAGCATTTAAACAAGAGCGTTCTCCTGAAGATCTACACGTGTGTACGCTCCATCTGGGATGCCACGATTCCTGTTGATGCCAGTCCCATGGCTCGCTGTTGATCGAGAGTCACACGGATGGGAATCCAATGTGGGAACACTGTGTGCTGGGCATGGTACGACGCTCGTGGCGTTCAATTTGACAAAGCGAACGCTGCCGACGTTCCGATTTTTGCTCTGGGTCATACTGCTTTTCCAACCTCTATTGCGTAGTCGCAATCTCTCTGCAACCAAGTGGGACTGGTGATCTCATTGATGCTGTGTGTGCATCCCACCGTTGGGATATCGTGGCTGATCCAATTTGGCAATGGAGAGAAGGAGAGCCGGGGCGGATGTCGCACGACGTCTTCCGAGAATGAGGGGGGGATCAATGCAGACATCACCCGCAAGACTGCTACCAAGCGAGCGCCTAGGAGAAGGACTTCGATATCCGTTCAAGCTGGACTTGTTCTGATATGTATCTGCAGCACCACGACACAATGGCAAGACACAGAAATTACCCGCGAATGGCACACCGGTTCGAGGGCTTGGCGGGAGTCAACCTGCCCATCTTACGCTCGTGAAGACACGATGCTCTGTTTGGCGTCATGTAGACATCGGATGAGATGACTTCCACAGCAACCAGTATCTACGGTGAATGCTCGTGGCCCCGGGTGACGAGTCGTCGTCGAAGCAGAACATTGGATTCGTGTCGCATGTGGGTGGCTGGACTGCGACTTCTGGGGAACGCCTACACAGCACAATCAATTAATCGAAGGACTGCAGTCCTCCTCGGCGTGATACATGAAAGCAAACGTACGGGCACAGTGAAGTTATAGATTTCTTGCCTACCTAGGTAAATTTCTGTTGACAGGTGGGCAACGAGGCCGGAGTGTGATGTTATAGTGTCGATACCGGCTGCGGCCGTTCTTAGCTGCAGCCACAGAGAGAGGTGAGAGGAGAGAGCGGAATATGGGCGAAATCCAAGGGTCCCCGCCAAAAAAAAGTGCCGGGTACTGTGCAGAACACACCTGATGCAGTAATATCAGACTGTGCGTGTGTGTGACATTTCGCAATGGGCAATAATTACCCAGCTATCGAGCTAGGAATCCCGTAGCACCTTTCCCACAGGTAATATTCGTTTCTCTAAGTGCTCGATCTCTGACTCTGACGCTCGGCCTCTGACCTTGTCACGAATCAACAACATCATCTCAACCCCATCTTCAATTCGGTACACACCGACACCATGGCGAATGATGTCTTTCAAGCCGCAACCGAGTCCTTCTCCGTCTGGCTGCAACACGCCGGCGCGAAGGTCTCGGACAAAATCACCATTGCAGATCTTCGGGATCGTCACGCCGGTCGTGGAGTCGGTAATCCTCACCCATCCACCACTCTGAGCGAGGACTCTCTTCGTCCTCTCTGTGCCAACACGCTCGACTGATACATTCTCGGTGGAAACCTTCTAGTCGCCCTGCAAGACCTCGCCGAAGATGAGGAACTCTTCGCCATTCCTCGCGCCGCGATCCTCACCGCAGAGAATTCCGATATCCCGTCACAGTTGCTGGCGGACATTGAAGATCCCTGGCTACAGCTCATCCTGGCGATGATTTTTGAAAATGCGCGAGGGTCGCAGTCGAGGTGGAGTGCGTACCTAAATATACTGCCCACGTCGTTTGATACGTTGATGTTCTGGTCGACATCGGAGCTTCAAATGCTCCAGGGAAGTGCGGTAGTGGACAAAATTTCTCGAGAGGCAGCGGATCGGACATTCGCGGAACAACTCCTCCCGATCGTTCGATCGAATCAGGAAATCTTCCAAGCGCAGGCGCTCGGCGACGGCGATCTCCTGGCGCTGTGTCACCGCATGGGAAGTACAATTATGGCCTACGCATTCGATCTGGAAAAGTCGACAGAAGGACAACAGCCGCCCCAAGCGCAGGACGAGGAATGGGAAGTCGACGAAGAAGAGAATCCCGCCAAAGGCATGGTCCCGCTCGCCGACCTGCTCAACGCCGACGCCGACCGCAACAACGCCAAGCTCTTCTACCAGGAAGACCAAGTGGTCATGAAAACCATCAAGCCCGTCCTCCGCGGCGAGGAACTGTTCAACGACTACGGCGCGCTGCCCACCGCTGATCTCGTCAGGCGATACGGCTATGTGACCCCCAACTACACCCGCTACGACGTCGTCGAAATCTCCGCCGATCTCATCCGGAGCACGATATCTAAGAACACTGACCTCAGCAACACCGAGCTAGACGAGCGATGGACCTACCTGGACGACCAAGGGGTTCTCGACGACGCATACGACATCAGCCATCCCCCTCCCCACTCCTCCTCCGGAGAAAACAACAACAATCAAGGAGACGAAGAAGAAGACTCCCAACCCCAATACCCCGACGAATTCCTCATCCTCCTGGCCACCCTCACCGCCCCAAAAGAAACCTTCACGACCCTCAAACGCAAATCCAAACTCCCCAAACCCCACCTCGAGCCTCCCGCCCACCACCTCCTCACCGCAATCCTCACGGATCGCCTCGCCATGTATCCCACAAACCTCCCTCCTGCCATCCACGAGGAGAATTCCAGCCCGATCCAGCGCCGCCGAGAAATGGCCGCGCAGCTCATCGCAGGTGAGGAACGCGTCCTGCATGAAGCGATTCATGGCCTAGCGGGACCAGCACGACAGGCTTCGCCGGTGAAACGCATGGCGGATGACGATGACAGCGACCAGTCGCGGCGCACACGCGTGAAGCGGTAAACCGGCGGTTGGTCGATTGATCATGTGGACGCAAGCATGTGTGGCATGGCATGGCATGGCATGGTACATGTCGCCGCTCGACTCCGACGCAAGGAAACTTGTGGAGAGGCCACTCGCAAGACACAGCAGGGGCACAGCAGACCGGGAGAAGTGGGGAAGATAAAGGAGTCTTGCCCGCTCGTAAAACAGGTTTTGAATATTTTCTTCGTTTTTAATTCTACAAGAAAAAAGATAAAACAATTGGTGGTATCAAAAAAAGGACAACGAGAAATCGCAAAAAAGGGGGGGCAAAAACGACCCTCCCCGTCACCCGCACTCATGCCGTGCTACCCGTCACAGCAGCTGGTTTCGGCGAGGGATTCGCCGCCGCATTTGCCCCGCCTTGCTGCTGCTCTTCACTACTCGAACCGCCAGCAGCAGCAGCAGCAGCAGCAGCAGCTGTCCGCCGCTCACCATTGGAGCTTTCAGACCTCACAGGACCCGGAACGCCGCCGCCGCCGCCTCCGCCGAGACCACCGCGATTGAGCAACATTCGATATTCAAAGACTTTGTCATCAGAGACGGGGATGAAACGCTCGACATCATCGTCATCGCTATCGTCGTCGTCGGAGACGACCCCCGCGCCGGCGCGCACGATGGCGCGGACTTTCGTGCGCCGGGCTTCGAGGAAGCGGCGTCCGCCGCGGCCGTAGCGGACGCGACACTGTGGGATGCTCTTCTGCTGGGCTTCGAAATCTGCTGTGCTGCCGCCGGTCTCCTGGCTGTCGCTGAAGTAGGTGCTCATCAGCGGCGCGAGCGGGGTGGCGGAAAATGCTTGGACGATGTGGATTCGGGATTGCTGCTGGGAATAGGAATTCGATGCGTCTTCGAGGTCGGTCGTTGAGGGCTTGCGGTCTTGCATGTCGATGTCGCCATCGCCGTCCACCGGGCTGCCGGATTTCTGGGAAGGTGGCGGTGTCGGGTATCCGTTCCCTTGCGGGAATAGTGGTGCCCATTTGGTCTGGTCGTCTGCGGGCTCCGGTGGTGGTGTGATGGGGTTCCATGTCCGGTCGTGCCAGTTCGCATTCCATTTCCGGTGCTGCTCCTTGCGGCTCTCGATCGTCCGGTTGACGAAAGCATCCGCATCGGCGAGGTTGTCGGACAGCAGGACGAGGTTGTCTTCTGGAGCTGTGCGCTCGCCCAAAGAGCGCAGACGGATCGTGGCGGGCCGGGCAACACTCGAGTCTTGTCGAGCTTTGACCTTGGGCGCAGGCTGGAACGACACGTCAGCATTGGCTACAGACGAAATCCTCGGAGCAGGTTGCAGACTCACCTTTTGGTTAACGAGAAGTAACTCATCCTCCCCATTTTCACCTTTGATACCCTTGGTCGCCTTGACCTCCTTGAGTTTGCGACGTCCGTCAAAGACTTTGCGATTTAATTCCAAGCTGGACTTGTTGAGCTCTTCACGATGCTGAACCATGCGGACCAGATTTCGAGCCATTTCGAGTTCGACGCGCAACTTCTTGAGCTTCTCGACGATTTGAGCATCGCGACCTCGAGTTTTGCGCGTTTGCCTGACCTCTCGCCTTCGGAAGCAGACATACGGATCTGCATCGTCGATATCCGAGGTCGTGTCCAGCAGACGGACTTTGATCGCCGGCATGATGGGTCGATTGGATTTCCTCGACACCCAGTACTGATAGATGAGCTTCAGGAATTTTTGCGCGTCCGCCGAGATGGGTTCTTCCCTCGCCTGTTCCATCTCTTCGAGAGACAAGATGGGGGCGTTATCGACATTTGCAAACGGCTGGAGACGCTGACTGGTCTCCTCGAAGAAGTCCATGGCCTCTTCGAAGACGTCTTCGGAACATTGGCTGAGCTTCTCCTTGACCGGCTGGCCGTGGACATCTCGGCCGTCGTTCAATTGGGCAAGAAACTTGGCGTCTTCTTCACTCATGCAATACTGGACCCCTATTGAATCCTCGACCGTCGAGCTGAAGCGGATGTAGGTCGTGGGCTGTCGGAACACCTTGGGATAGAGACTATCATACTGTACATCCTTGGCTCGGGTCGCATCTGGAGTCGGGATGTAATTCTGCTTCTCGGCTTTGGCGCCCAGAGCGGCAGCGTTTTGACCCGAGATGACGGCTTGCAAGTGGAATTCCTGGTTGCATCAACCATGTCAGCGGACGTGCAATGAATGAAAGTCAAGGTAGGTGGAAGAGGAAGGAAGCGAAGAGGTGATCATGACCGAGTCAACATGCATGCATGCATACATGCACATCGACCTGCTGCCCAACGAAAGGGGTCAGAACATAGGACAGGCAGGTGAGGACTTACGATTTCTTCGCCCTTTTCCACACCCGTCTCGACTTGATGAATCTGTCGCTGCGTCTCATCGTCGGGGATTTCATCAATCTCATGTTCCCGGATGATGCGCAGCGGTTGTTTGGTGTTCAACTTCCGCTGGCGTACATGCCGGGCAATACTCGGTCTGGACATGTTCGCGGTTTATATGTGTGTGTATGTGTGTATGTGCGTGTGGGCCGGGCAGCACCAATCAGAAATGCTGCCTCAGGCAGAGACCATCCGATTCATGCAAGATTTGTGCAAACGCAGAGAGTGTAGAGGACGTGTGTGAGTCACAACAAGCCAGCTGGCCACGGTCGCAACGGGACCTTGCCCCCAGCCACGCAGGCCGGGTGTTTTTCTCTCTCACCGTCGCGGGTCGGGCATGTAGTGATGGGTATGCACCGATGCGCAATCGTGCAGCGAAACTCTGGCTGGAATTTGGTGGATTTTGGAGATGATTTACGTGGTGGAATTGATGGAAGAGTGGTCGTCGTCGGCGTCGTGGTGAGGTCTGGGCTGTCAGCGCGCGTTTTTGCGTTGTTTCCTTGTTGTTGGTCGGGGGATGTTTGGCCGCTGCTGCTCTCATCTCATCAAGGGGGGGCCCACGGGCACAGCGGACAAGCGGGGGCGGGCGGCCGGTTGGAACTTACGGGGGAAAGAAGCACGCAAAACGGCCGGGCGTGGCGATTCTCCGCAGTACATTTCAGAATTGGAAGGACTGACGACACTCCTGTGATGTGGGTGGAATAATAATGCAAATTATGATTTGACGGGAGAAAGGGTGACATAATTGTCTCTCCGCAGTATATTCCATACCGCTCATCCTCATCACATCTTCACATGTGACGGCGAGCTATCACAATCTCCCTGAATATTTCTGGATCATGATGACTAATGATGATGATGACTAACGATAATGATGACACAGCAGCCGGCTCGATTCCCCGGCTTCCCGCCATCTCTGACCTGAATCATCACCACCCGAGAGCATGACTTCTCGGCCCTCCAACCTGGTAAAATGTCTTGTCTTGTCCTGCGATGTCTCGCGCATTGTCTCTCCTACTCTCGTTCGTTCGCATGTGCAGCAATCATCGATCATGTTGATGTCTTGCTTGCTTGCTTGCTTGCTTGCTTGCACGTCAGCCCGTCCAATCTCAAACCACGCATGCTCGGGGGAGAGAATTAGGCCACTGTCCAAGAGTTCTTGCGACACTGCCAGTTATATGTCACGTGACTGTTCCCGAATTGTGTGACTGTCCAGGGATTCATCTATCATAGAGTCGAGACAGGATATATACCACAATCTCGAATCTGAGAATCTTTCCCTTGGTATTCATCCTACCTACTCCGCCTCAGAGGTGCGACCTCAATCAATCTAAACCACGTGTGGAGCGATCGCCTTCACGGTCTCAGGACCTCGATAGGTGGGAGATGCACTTCGATCTGATGAACGATCGCGTATTCCAGATCAACAGATCCTTGAAGGAAGAAGAGAAAACCTCCACATCCGAAACGCTCCTCTCATCCGCGAGGACGCACGACTCCAACGTCTCCCCGCTAACAGCGCGCGAAAACCTCCCCCATCGCGACCGCTCCGGCCGTTTCGTACCCAGTAAGCATCAGATGTGTTCTTTTCTTTCTCGTACATCGCCATTCGCCTGCGCGAGGGGTTGTGCTACGTTCTCTTCTGCTGAAGGCGGCGCGGAAACGCTCTTCCGGCCAGATTTGATCGAGAATGGACAGGCCCATGGGTGGAAGACTCGTGTGTGTTCCCCGTCACCTCTCGCTTGCTTTGCTAAATTTGGTGAATGGCGACGGTCATATCAGCAGTAGAGAAGCGGCTTTTGGTTTCTTCTTTTTGTTTTTCGTTTTCTTGGATCGCTTGTCGAAACACGCAAGACGCGGGCGCGTGTATGATCGCCGGACCTTGCTCCTGGGATCCATTTCGGTCATGGGAGGAGCATCCTTCCAACGTCCTATCCTCTCCCTGGGGCGCTTGCGATAGTTGTGGTACGGGAAGGTATGTGAGCCATGCGAGGTACACACGTCGGAGATGCTGGCCGATGCATCGCTCGTCGAAGTGGTACGCCAACAACATTCAAGACCTACGTGAGGGCGATGTCACGCCTGTATCATTGAGAAATTTCCATAGAATTGTGTGTGTGCCGTGATGGAAGGACATTCTATTTGTCGTCAACCGCGTAGATTGAACGTCTCGTGAGGAGCGTGGTACTTGCACAGGAAATCGCAGAGCAACAGAAGACACATACGTTCCAATCATTCCGATCTCAACATTCCATCGCCGAAACGCCTCGCTAAATCCAAAAATACAAGCCCCCTTCCCTAAACCAACCTCGTCTGGTGGTGAAACCACACAGGCATTCCAATAACAAATCCCAAATGTCAAATGTGTCCTCACTCAAGCAAGCCTTCTCCGCTTTCCCCCTCTCTCCTCCGCAAGTCGTTCACGTTCCATTTCCTCCTTCATGATCCGCTCAGCGTTGCTCATAGGTTTCTGTCGCACATCCATCGTGGTGGCCGTTTTCTGTTTGAAGGGATTCTTGCTTGCCTTACTTGATAGCGGGTTGGATGCGGCTTTGTCTTTCTTGGCGGCTAGTGAGAACGACATCTTGGGTGGACCGGCCGGTTTGTCCGTGCTGGCTTCTGTGGTTTCGGTCGTTGGCGGAGCTGGAGGGTTTGATGCGGTTTCGGGGTTTGGACCTTGAGCTGTGGCTTGCGCGTTATCGTTGGTCGAGAAGATTGTGATCGGTATGGCAATTTCGGAAGTTTCGGCCTCATTTTTGGATTCGATCGGTGCGGTGGACGATTTGTTCTTGAGCCCGAATGACATCTTGAACGGCTCGGCGGGTCTCTCCTCGATCGCAGCTTGCGCTCCATCTCCGTCATTATTTGAAGTCTGCTGATGTGCTGCAGCCGCAGCCTTTTCTGCTCGCTCCTTTTCCGCCCGCTCCTTTTCCGCCTCCTTCGCCCTGCGAATCTGCTGCTGGAGCAATCTCGCCTCCACATCGCCGTCGCCACTCTGCATCTGCTTCTTTATCTCCTCTTTCCTCTGAATCGCCGCAGCGCTGTCATCGATGAATGCGATCTCGACTCCCCTCTCTCCTTCCTCCACCCGACACAATCCCTCCCGACCGAGATGTTTCGCAAACTCCGTCAGACTCGGCCACTTGGTCGAATTCATATGGATATGCTCCTTATCGCTGATGTACTGCTGATAGAAATTGTTCATATGCACCTTCTTCTCGCCGTGCGCGACCTTGAGCAGTTGGAGGAAATCGCGCTGGAACTGCCTGCTGTAGTCGTTGATGAACTTCTTCGGATCCTCACCGACGAGCAACATGGCCCGCACGTGGCCCTCGGACATGGTGTGTTGCTTGAAGCCGTTATCGTCGCGACACTGTTTCTCGCAGATCTGACAGTACCACCGCAGGCGCTGAAGGCCCTTGGCTTTCATCTTGTTGCCGACCCATTTCGTGCTGCCTACTTCGGCCTTGGGCATTATGAGTGGTGTTTGTGGATTTGGTGGCTTCGGTGGCTTCGGTCAGGTTTTGTTCCTGATGCGACAGGCTTTGCGCATATAATCCGGTCAGGAGCTGACGTTGTGTGTTGGGTCCACGATTCGCTTGTTCGCACGCGACTGAATCTAACTCTTCGAGCGCGCGGCAACATTTGAAGATGACGTTTTATCGTGAACGCTGACTCAGCACACGTTTTCCACTGGATAGGGTTGTGATCACTCGCTACCCTCGACCCTAACGAACATCTGTCATCTACAGCCACGACGGCAAGTTCTTGGATACAGAATATCAGATTTGGTCACCCTCGTATAATCACTTGGTTCGAAAATATTGGTCAGACGCGATCGGATCAAAGTGTAGCCCTTCCTCGGAAGCTTTCGATCCGTCCGCAGAACCATACTACAAGCAGCATGCATATTTTCAAGTGTCTTCGGGTTGGCCTCCTCCTCACGACAGCAGCAACGACTGTCGATGCTCGCAAAAGCGACGCGATACTATTATCGACCGTAAAGTCACTCACACTACGAGATGGACACGACACAACACATCGACGGGTATCCGCGTTACCACAGCTAAAATGCATCGGAGGCAACGCGAAGGGACTCTACAATGTCGATGTCATGCGCTGCCGAAACTCTGGTTCGGAGTACGGCGCCGAAGATATTTCTTGGACGTGCAAGGCCTCTCTACCGCCGGAATTCAAGCTGGGTAGCACGGACGTCATATGTGAAGGATATGATAGCCCGGACGATCCATATGTCCTCAAGGGCTCATGTGCTGTTGAGTATCGATTGGTCCTCACCCCGCTTGGAGAGGAGAAGTATCGCGATCAACTTGGCTCGAAATGGAGGAGTTCATCGAGGAAGAACGGACCGGGTGTCGAGCAAGATGGGGGCGATTGGATCGCTGGGATGTTGTTCTGGTTGATTTTCGGAGGTAAGTGGATCTATGATGCATCACAGGATTGCAACTGCGGCGTTAGAAACCGTTGAAACGGTATCACGCACACTTCGAAGCGCCCACTAACACCACCTCGCAAAGGGATCGTCTGTGTGATCATCTACAGCATATTCTACGGCGAGAACAACAATAACGCCAACCCACGCCCACGTCATCGAAACGCTGGCTGGGGAGGTGGCGGCGGGAACGACAACAATGGCGACGATGACCCTCCTCCACCATATACACCTCGCGGACCATATGGAGGTTCACCACGCGGAAAATCATCGACGTCGTCATCGTCCAACAGCAGGTCTCGGAATTCATCCTGGCAGCCAGGTTTCTGGTCTGGCACGGCCGCTGGAGCCGCGGCGGGAGCCGCAGCGGGATACGCAGCAGGCAGCCGGAACTCAGGTCGTGCAGCGGCGCGACAACCTGCTCGTGAGTCTCGATGGGTCGGCGGCGGGATGGGCGAGTCGGCTTTTGGTGGGAGTGACATGGCGGGTCCGAGCAGCAGTCGGCATGAATCGACAGGCTTTGGCGGCACGTCACGACGTTGATGATGTGGTTGATGCAGAGGCGGGAAGCAGAAGAAAGGGTTTCACTTATCTGCAGGCTGTGAAGAAGCCTGGCGGTGTAAACTGTATGTAACAATGACTATACTGCATTGCATTTTCCGACCCAGCGTTTCCTCCTTCCTGCAACAACCACAGTCGAATCGAGGACCGTGGAATGGTTGAGACCTCTCGCCTAGCAGGGAGTGGAGCATTTTCCCAACCGGGAGACACAACGCAGCAGAATCCACCATGGTACACCCCAATCGTCAGGGACTCGGGCGAACTATAATCGCGATTCTATTTTCGTGGAAAAGCATATTCGTCTAGGTATTTGGAAAAAGAAAAAGAGGGTCTCGACGAAGGAAGCCGTGCCACGTTCGTGGCTGGTAGGCAAGCCCTTCGGTGCACACCCGTGGCAGCGTGGTTGGATACAGCGCATGGACGAGTGAGTGGGGAGGTAGATCTTCCTGATGAGAGATATGTACTCGTCGTCACAAGACAAACTTCAAACCAAAGTCCTTTGGAAATCTCGAAATCCCACGTCCTGCCTTCGATGCGATCACGATGTAACGTGATGATAAGCTCAACGAACCGATCAAACGCGTGGGCGGCGGCGACGACGCGCAACAGCAAGCGTCAAACGCCGATCAATTTTCCGGGCTCGGACAGCGAATTGCTGTCCGTCGAGAGCCCCCCGTGTCTCTCTCTCGCGCTTTATCTGGAATGATTCCAGAAGGGAGAGATGGAAGGAAATCGCTCGTCGATAGACATGAAACTCAAAATGTACTGTAGTCACACATGACATCCCGTGTTGTGTGATCTCGCTCATGGATGGCCGTGCCACATCTGATAGACCTGCGTTTGCCTGCCTGCCTGCGCGATCGCCCACATGCACGCGAACGGCGCATGCCATATCCATCTTCTCAACGGAAAACGAGGAGGGCACGGACATGGTTGTGATGATTGACGACGATGGTAGGCAGCGGGATATAGGTATTCAGTCGTTCGAAGAACGTGGTGGTTTCTGGCGCCAAACAGCGACTTCCTCTCCCTCTCTCTCTGCACGTGCATAAGACCCACCTGATCGTTGCTATCAGTCAGCCCATGCCGACAGCGATATATCGCCGACGACGATATGCCCGTGCAGGATAAGCCCAACTATGTCGATATCCATGTGAAGACTGCGGGCAGATGTGGCAGCAGAGCACCTGCATTATCCGTTTGCATGGAAGAAGCATGTTCTCCACATATGACCGAAAATAAGAGGAGCAAAGCCCGGATTGAGAGGCACAGCAGCAGCGCACATCATGCGATCAGCATGCGGATTGTTCTCAGTTCGAGTAATACCTGTAGGAAATGATCCCTCTGCTGGAGCATGTACAGTAGGTACATGGTGTCGTGACGATGGTGTTCCTTCTCTCCATGGCTTTTTTATTATAACCCAAACCCTAGCTCAGAAGTTGTTTGGACGTCGGACGACAAGAAACTGGGAACCCTAGAAATGGGCGTCCACGGAGGAATCTGGTGGCTGATGATGTGCGCAAGAATGCACCTGCATGCAATCGTCGGCGCCGCCACCACCAGCCCACAGATGAAGGGCAGAAACACACCTCGTATCGTGAAATATCAATCCCTCGGCTCCAGGAATCTAGGATCGTGACAAGTTGTGTTGTGCTTCTGCTCGTCCGGGGACGATATCACGAGCGGCCAATCGGCATTACCCAATGCCGTGCACACTCTGCCCGCGAAAGAAGACCCATCCCCATCGCTCAGTGCCGTGCTGGACATGGACATGTCGGCATCGGTACGAATGCACAGATTTCTGGATATTGCGGCTAGGTTTTTTGCGTCAACATCCATGTCTGGTGTTGTATCATGTGATAAATCATGAATTGAAGACACGAGCCTCCGAACTAGAGTGAAATAATCAATATTTCAAAGTACTCCGCACAATACTGCTACATTAGATCGTGTCGATCATCCGTGACTACAGTAGTGTAACAAGTCTAGACGTGTACTTGAAAAGACCGGGATCATTATTGAGAACACCGTGAAATCTGGGCGTAAATCAGCTCGATCAAACATTGCGCTGCTGATCGCATGCTGAGATCATTTCTCACGATCGCGGTCATCATTCGTTGGAAGAAAGAGAGTTTTCAGACTGCAGTGCTAAGCAATGAAGACACTCTGCCCCGCTCGAAGCCTTGTCGCTGGACTGCAGTGGTAGACTCTTTCTTGCTTGCACAGGATCCGAGCTCAACTGCATCGCGCCAATTTATAAGTCTACAACTCTGAATTGAAGATTGAGAGAGTGTGGACTGTCGATTGATATATTCCGCGCGTCGTCGTTGCGCAGCCCTGATTCGCGGCGAAGTATGATGGGAAGGAATGCATTTCGCTGCCATATTCATTGTTGGGTGAACCAATCGCGGCTTCGGCATGCTTAACTTCGAAAAACCTGGAAGCTAGTTCTCTCATGAAGATCGTGGGGAGGTTGGTCAAGGTTGGCACCTGAATTGCATGCAAGCTTGGCTTTCAGACCGCGGCATCTTCATCTCCATGACTCTGTCGGACTGTCTTGTGATAATAACGCGCAACGATGGTCTTCCGCGATAGCACATTGAAAGTTTGCAGTGAACAGTTTCCCACTGCTGGCCAGTCGGACTAGATTGCCACATGTAGAGCTGGCCGTAGAGAAAGAGAGAGCACCATAGAATGCCTATCGCCTAGTTGATCACAGACCACTGGAGCAGAGCGACGCCGATAACCCAACATTGAGTCACGTGCCAATTAATTTTCAATGAACACCTCGAGATCATCATTCGACGAGCGATAAGCCTATCTGTGGCGTCCATCTCGCCTTTCGCACTCATGAAATGCAGAAATACTGTAGATGATCGCTTCCACGTCCCACATATAGTGGCGATCCTCAACGGAAGCCCATCATCTCAGCCACCACGACGCGATGGCGCACTCGTACTGATAGCCGCAACACAAGTTGATTTGAAGAATAGTACTGACGATCAATGCGACCACACGCAAATATTCGGCTTCACGGGCAACTCGCGCCTTCTGCTACAGTAGCCCGGATGCCGTGGCGGTTCAGTGACTTCCAAGGTTCCTTCACGACGGAAGAACTGCGGAGAGTTTGTTTCCCGTTCTCTGGATTCTGTGTCGTCCGCCTGGTTGCTGCTTTCTGGGGCCTAAATTCTCTGGAAAATGCGGAGTCGGCGAGACACCTTTGCTCTTGTAGTACGCCTAGCTGGACCATCAAACGGATAGGTGGTGAACATGGGTTGTAGATCACAAGCGTGGCGTGGCTTACTTCCAAGGTTGCCACCACCGCCTCCGCCATCACCGTCATGTTTCTGATTATCATCACCAAGGGCGCTTACCGCCCATGCTAGAAGGGCTTCTTCGGGCATGGAGAGCGCAATCCGAAGGGGTGTGAAATTGCATGCGTGGGTTGCGACTCTGAACGGTCATTCTTTTTTTGCTTTATAGGTTTTTACTCCACGGCCCTCGTGACCTATAGATGTTGCGATGTCTTGTTCTGAGACAGTCCTTGAGTTCTCACATTCAATCAGATAGTCATGCGAGGTACCATTTGACGCGATGTAAACCTTGCTCTAGATAATCACCACGGCATTTTTTGGGGTCTGAGTGCGGGACGAGCATTGCGCAGTGGAAAAAGGGACCGGTCGGCTATGGTGCAGCTGTCACTCGAAGACGATGGATCAAGAATTTGCGGGGAGAAGAGATGGAGGTGCAGTAGTCTTGTGACTTCATCCCACAGAACACATCCTACCGTGCCTACTCAAGTACTATGCTATGGAGAAGTGTAGGCAAGAGTGGCATGCCAGCGTTCAATCCTTCAGGCGCTGATGTCGTGAAGCGGCGGTATCTGGAACTGCATGTGGCT
Organism: Dissoconium aciculare CBS 342.82; assembly: GCF_010015565.1. Lineage (NCBI taxonomy): Eukaryota > Fungi > Ascomycota > Dothideomycetes > Mycosphaerellales > Dissoconiaceae > Dissoconium > Dissoconium aciculare. Next base: position 1,387,845 of record NW_022984956.1, on the reverse strand, counting down.
TTCTCTTTCACTCGCTGCCAGATGCGGGGATGTTCAGGTACTCAGCTCGATGTATCTCTCTCTCTCGGGAAGTCTCCAGGACAGGACAGACACACGACAGGTACAGTACCCGAAAGACAGGCACTTTCTCGTCAATTCTTGTCAGGCACACATTCATGCACGCCGCGGCAGATGGAAGCACATGGGGATTCCAGATGCGGTCATTCTCCGCACGCCACCTCCGATTGATTTGCGCGTAGGATTCCGGGTCACTCTCAGCCAACTCCGCGTCGTTCCCTGTCAGCAAAGAAGGAATGATAAAGTCGTGGCTGACTGGTAAACCATGTTGGCACGCCTGTCATCATCACAGCAGAGGAAAAGCAGGTCTGTAGACAATGACGACGAGAATTATGCCTCATGACGAAGCGAGGCAAGCGTGATAGATTTGGATGCAAAGAACACAAAATGGAAGAGACTGGGAGGCGCAGAAACAGCCGGCGCAGGTCTCGTAGTTCTGCGACCGGCATGCTGGAGTCCGTGGATGAGGGAGAGACATTGCACCACCGCCGCCTACGCCGCCGCCGTCGTAGCGATCCATAGGACAGCAGTACTGTGCAGTATCATTTGTCGCATAGAATACTGGAAGGAATCGACCTGATGACATGTCTCTCCCAGCTGGAATCTATTTCAGATTTCGCACAGCAAATGAATTTCCAAACAAGATTCGTGTCTAGTTCTTCCGATCTCAGTCGCACACAGTAAGAGAAGAGGCCCAGACCCGGCGGTGCGAGGATGATCTGACACAGTACTCCTTACTCCTGTGCGATCACACGCGAAGGACAACAACACGCTTTCTCAGATATTGCGATTCAACTGATCAGTTGCACTTCACGCGTGTGGTGGTAATGCGTGCCCGTTATCTGCCAACAGCTCGTGTCGCGCGCATAGTAGCAGAGGCAACGGAGTATGTGGACAAAGAGTAGGGAACGAGACATCTCAACGACGGTACCGTCCAACCTTCGCACCCGTGATAACTGGCTCGACACACGCCGCAACTGCTGCACCCACGCACGCGGGTCGCGCGCACATCGTAGGCAGGTACAGTGCCACCCGCATTCCCGTCCTACACCCTCATCAATTATTCTCGTGAGAGCGAGAGAAAGGGAACGAGGAAAAATACATGAGAAATGCTACATTTAGTGCCGCTAGGCGTGGCCACCTCCTCCTCCACGACCTCCACGACCTCCGCCACCATTGCCGATAAAGGTTAGATCTGCGCTGCGCTAGAGGTCGATGAGGATTAGTGCAGCCCGCTTGTCACTGATAGCTCCCGAACCCGGCGGGTTTTAATCTAACGCCGAGGCATCTGGAAATTTGAGGAAAACACTTGCACATCGTCATCCGACCTCACCTGTTCCTTGCCAACGGCCCCGGTCCCGGTCCAGGGGAGGCACGGTTTCCCTTCAATTGCTGGCCGTGTCATTTCATACCGGGCTGAGATTGTCCCTACTATGGGGGAGTTTCTGCCGTTTGATGTGCTAATGATGAACCATCGTATCGTATTGTTGTCTTTTGTGACGGTCTTGTACAAATGGATGGCTCTCTGGCTTGTTCTCCTGCAATTGATAAACTCTGCGCTGTAGGGAACCGGCTCTGGGGATGGCATTGCGAACGTATCGTTGACTGATCTGATCCGATCGTCGTATCCGCTCTGGAACCCCCCATCGCAACGGAAATCTCATGATCGTCGACATCATCAAAATCATCATCATCGTGTGTCCAGATGTTAAACAGCGCGCGTCCCTTGAACTCTGTCTGAGATGCACGCTCCATCGTCATCACAGATCACCTCACCTCGTTCATTATTCATCAAATCTCACGCACGGCTTTCTCATCTATTCAAAAATGAAGGGATCGGATGCCTGTCTCTGAGAAATACCGACTGAACCCGAAATCCAGGCCTTCACTCTGTGTAAGACCCTCTCTGCATCTTAGACGTATTCCGATAATAGATCGAATGGCGAGGGAAGAGACATCATGGGCCGGCAAAACCTCGTCCCGTGTGTCGGTTCATACACACTTCTGTCCATCGTATTGGTGTGTCCTGTAAGCATGATGAGGGGTCTTATGCGCCCATCCTCGTCCTAAACGCGAAGATCTGTAACTATTGAGGTCGTATGTGGACCTTATCCTTCGATATCGCCTCCTCTGGGCGGTGTTGATGCCCGCCTGCTCGAGATGCAGCTGGGCCACATGCCCACGTTGCAATGGTTGGGGTAGACTATCTATTCCAGCTGCACGATATGTAGCTATTGAGGTGTAGAATGCGCTTAGTGTGGTGATGATCGACTGCGCAACGGAGGAATAAACCTGTATGCAGCCTGGTATCGACATGCACACGGCTGACAGCTCTCCAAGTGGGCACCAACATGCGCAAGTACAGGACGGCACAGCACAGTACAGCAGGCAATTGTCTACTCCGCCTTCTCCTCCTTCTCCACCAATGCCAAACGCGTGTGTAGTGCCTTTGAGGGTATTTCCAGCACATGAAGCCTCCCGGGAACCTCACCAGGGCTGGACCTGTCATGCTTCATTCTGCAGGACCTCCACATGCGATACCATCCATGTATGGGCAACGCGACCAAAACCGTAGTCAGGACCGTCGTAGAGATCTCCCCATTCTGTCATCAGTTCCGACGAGTTTATGCTTTCCCCGCCGATTCAATTCGGCTGTCACCACACGTTCATGGTTTAGCCGTTGTCGATCTGCACCTCGACCGTTGCGACTAATCCCGGCTCAAGTCTTGTTAGCCTCCCGTGCATTCATTCATTCCACCCTTTCATCACACCCATCAATCATCGCTCGCACTCGGTCCTTCCCCCAATCGCGCCGCTGCTGCAGCCAGAGAGAAGAGCAGATCGCTCGCCGTCGTTTGGTTTGGGTGTCTCTCTCGCTGCGCCCACGAGGTTTCCTTTCCACCAGAGAGAATCAGAGACACACGCACCTCACACACACACTCTTACCTCACACTCGCTCACACACACACCAACAACCTACCACACGCTCTCTCTCTTTCCTTGCCTCTCCCGCTCTCTTGTTTGTCATAATTCTCCCGTATCCCGGCCGACCTTTAATATAGCATGCTGCCGGTTCGTCAACCTCACTGCATCATCATCTAACACCTCCGACCTCAGTCACCGTTGCTCGGGTGTCACAGTCATGGATCTCAGACCATCCGACTCCTTTCGGAGGCCTCACAACACACGTCGGGCTCCTCCACGGCAGTCTCAGCCGCGACGGCCACGACCCGTCAGTGGCATCTCAAAGAACAAAGATTACGGTGAAACCATCGATGAGGAAGATGACGACCACGAGCAGGAGGCCTGGCGTGACGACTTACTGGACGTCTACTCCGAGAAACGCGAGTCACATAAACCTCCACCGCCGGCCGCGTCCACTGCCTTGCCTGTGCCTGTACGGAACAATCTACCCACACGGAAGGACTCACTAAGGCCACCGCCAGTGACCCAACGAAAGAGTTGGCGCGACTCTTCGGCACGCCTGTCCATGACCGCGCTGCCACACTTACAACGACTCGAATCTGCCAGCTCCTTTGGAGCATTGACCGCGCTACCACCCATCACCTCAATGAGAGACCCACTACCACAGTATGACGAGAAGGATGAGGAGAAAGAACAGGATGACGACCAAGATCCATTCAAGGCTCTCCCGGAGGAAGAAGCCGAGATCTTGAGACGACAACTCGAAATCCCGCCCGTCACAGTCACCTACCGTCAGCTATATCGATATGCGACCCGAAACGACATGATCATCCTATGGGTCAGCGCATTCTGTGCCATCGCTGCGGGTGCCGCCATGCCGCTGATGACAGTCGTATTTGGTAACCTGGCAGGTGAATTCCAAGGCTTTTTCCTCGGAACTGTCACACCAGACGTCTTCCGCTCGGAGATCAGCCGGTTGACCCTATACTTTGTTTACCTCGCTATTGGTGAGTTTGTCACCAGCTACATCTGTACCGTCGGCTACATCTACGCCGGTGAGCACATCACCGCCAAAATCCGACAGCGCTACCTCGAAAGCATCCTCCGTCAGAACATCGGCTATTTCGACAAGCTTGGAGCTGGTGAGATCACTACCCGCATCACTGCCGACACCAATCTCATCCAGGACGGTATCTCGGAGAAGGTCGGCTTGTCGCTGACCGCATTGGCGACCTTCATCTCGGCGTACGCCATCGGTTACTACAAATACTGGAAACTCACTCTCATTCTCTCCTCCACCATCGTCGCCATCTTCCTCACCATGGCGGTTCTTGGTCAATTCATTGTGAAATTCCAGAAGAACTCGCTCGCATCATATGCCGAAGGTGGTACCGTTGCCGAAGAAGTCATCAGCTCCATCCGCAATGCCATTGCCTTTGGTACGCAGGACAAATTGGCCAAGGAGTACGACAAGCACTTGACTCTCGCTGAACGTGCCGGATTCCGCATGAAGGCTTTCACCGGTGGCATGATCGCTTTCCTTATGATGTACGTTTTCTTGACGTACTCGCTGTGCTTCTGGCTCGGTGCCAAGTACATTGTCAGCGGCGAGACCACTCTCACCAACGTCCTCACCATCTTATTGTCCATTATGATCGGCGCGTTTGCTCTTGGAAACGTCGCCCCCAATGTCCAGGCTTTCACCACTGCTGTTGCTGCTGCCTCTAAGATCTACGCCACTATTGACCGACAGTCGCCACTCGACCCGACATCCAGCGAGGGTCGCGTTCTTGAGAAACTGGCTGGTACAGTCGAGCTTCGCAAGGTCAAGCACATCTACCCTTCGCGTCCCGAGGTTGTGGTCATGGATGGTGTCGATCTTGTTGTTCCCGCTGGTAAGACAACAGCTCTTGTTGGTGCCTCTGGATCCGGAAAGTCTACCATCGTCGGCCTTGTCGAGCGTTTCTACGATCCCGTCGGAGGCGAGGTGCTTCTCGATGGTGTCAAAGTGTCAGACCTCAATTTGCGATGGCTCAGACAGCAGATCAGCCTGGTTTCCCAAGAGCCTACCTTGTTCGCCACCACAATCGCAGAGAACATTCGACACGGTCTTATCGGTACCCGCCACGAGGGCATGTCTGAGACCGAGACACGCAATCTGGTCGAGGACGCTGCCCGCAAGGCGAACGCCCATGACTTCATTTCTCAACTTCCTGAGGGCTACCAAACCAATGTCGGTGAACGAGGTTTCCTGCTCAGTGGTGGACAAAAGCAACGTATCGCTATCGCCAGAGCTATCGTCAGTGACCCCAAGATTCTTCTCCTTGATGAAGCGACTTCCGCTCTTGACACCAAGAGCGAGGGCGTTGTGCAAGCTGCACTTGACAAGGCTGCCGAAGGCCGAACCACTATTGTTATTGCACACCGTCTCAGCACCATTAAGAACGCCGATAACATTGTCGTCATGTCCAAGGGTAAAATCGTCGAACAAGGAACTCATCAATTGCTTCTGTGGAAAAAGGGTGCCTACTACAATTTGGTCGAGGCACAGCGAATTGCTCAGGAGAAGGAAGAGAAGCAGCGCGAGGATGACGAGATCGAGACGAGACTCATGAACCGACACAGTCAGCAAAGTCTGCACCGACGAAGCCTCGCCCGCCGAAGTGGAGCAATTCGCACAAGCATCGCCGCTTCCGAAGACGGCTGGAACACTCCCGTGACTGACAGCTTCAACGACAAAGCTTTCGAGGATAAGAGCTTTGGCACTCCCGGTTACCAGGGAAGCCATGACAGCGCTGGTCTCGAATTGCTACAAATGACTGAGGCCCAGGAACAAGCTGCCGGCGTCGAGTTCGCCAACCTGCAGAAGCAAGGCGTCGACCACGAGAAATACAGCACCTGGTCCTTGGTGAAGATGATTGGTGGATACAACAAGCAGGAAATCCCCTACATGCTGTTGGGTCTGTTCCTCGCCATCATTGCTGGTGGCGCTCAACCTGTGCAATCCGTCTTTTTCTCCAAGTCCATCGTTGCATTGGCAGAGCCGCCGAGCCGATACGCCGAGCTCCAGGAGCAGGCAAGCTTCTGGGCATGGATGTTCTTCATGCTGGCCATGGTTCAGTTCGTCGCATTGATCATTCAGGGTGTCGCCTTTGCCTACTGCAGTGAGCGTTTGGTCCACCGTGCTCGTGACAGCGCCTTCCGTTACATGCTCCGACAGGACGTCGAGTTCTTCGATCGCGAGGAGAACTCGGCTGGTTCCTTGACTTCTTTCTTGAGCACGGAGACCACCCATCTCGCTGGTATGTCCGGTACCACCCTCGGAACGATTCTTCAAGTCCTCACTACCCTCATCGGCGGTTTCATCCTCTCACTCGCTATCGGCTGGAAACTCGCTTTGGTCTGCATTGCCACCGTCCCCGTTATTGTCGGATGCGGTTTCCTCCGTTTCTGGATGTTGGTTCGCTTCCAAGGCCGTGCTAAGCAGGCTTATGAGAAATCTGCCTCGTTCGCTTGCGAGGCTACATCTGCAATTCGCACTGTCGCTTCGTTGACACGTGAAGAGGACGTGCTCAAACTATACGCCGACCAACTCAACAGCCAAGGTGCGAAGTCTTTGTCTACCATCTTGAACTCCAGCTCGCTCTACGCCGCCTCGCAGAGTTTGATGTTCTGCTGTGTTGCTCTGGGTTTCTGGTACGGTGGTAACCTCATCTCTACTCACGAGTACGACCTGTTCGAATTCTTCCTGTGTTTCTCCGCCGTCATCTTCGGCGCCCAGTCCGCTGGTACTGTGTTCAGTTTCGCACCCGACATGGGTAAGGCGAAGCACGCTGCTGTCGAGATCAAGGCTCTCACCGAGCGTCAACCCACTATCGACTCATGGTCCAAGGAGGGCACTCACATCAGTGACATGAAGGGTCTGGTCGAGTTCCGCGACGTTCACTTCCGTTACCCGACTCGCCCTGAGCAGCCAATTCTACGTGGTCTGAACCTCACTATCCGCCCTGGTCAATTCGTCGCGCTTGTCGGAGCATCCGGTTGCGGAAAGTCGACTACCATCGCCCTTCTCGAACGCTTCTATGACCCAGTCATGGGAGGTGTTATGGTTGACGGTCACGACATCTCCAGCCTCAATGTTGCCAACTACCGTAACCACATCGCCCTCGTATCGCAGGAACCTACCTTATACCAAGGTACCGTTCGCGACAACATCCTGCTCGGTGCCGACAAGCGCCCTGAGGACGTACCCGAGGAGGCCATTATTCAAGCTTGCAAGGACGCCAACATCTACGAATTTATTCTCTCGCTTCCCGAGGCCTTCAACACTGTCGTGGGTAACAAGGGTAGCATGTTGTCGGGTGGTCAGAAGCAACGTATCGCCATCGCTCGTGCTCTCCTCCGCGACCCCAAGATCCTTCTCCTCGACGAGGCCACCTCCGCGCTTGACTCCGAGTCAGAAAAAGTTGTCCAAGCTGCTCTGGACAAGGCTGCCAAGGGTCGTACGACTATTGCTGTTGCTCACCGTCTGTCCACCATTCAAAAGGCCGATGTGATCTTCGTCTTTGACGCCGGCCGTGTCGTCGAGTCGGGCACACACACCGATCTTCTCGCCAAGCGTGGTCGGTACTATGAGCTCGTCAACCTGCAGAGCCTCGGCGGCGCATCATCATGATCGTGATTCGCAGAGCCCCTTACCTCTGATTTTCCAACTTGCAAAAAATTCTCATCTTCAGCGACCGGCGTTTTATGGTGAAATTCGTCCACGGATTAGGGAGAATGGGACGGACATCTTTCCCCCTCTGGCGTTTATCAATTTTCGCTTTTCTTTCCTGCCACTTTTCGTTGCTCATTTTTGATTCTCACTTGCAGCAATGGTTCCTCCCAATTCGGGAAACCCACGATACCACATCTTACCCAAATTTGGGCCTTTGCACATACGCACATATGATGTCTCTCACACTCTCTTCCTCGCAAGAACCAACCTCTCTTACGCATTAGCCCCTTCGGGAAACCCATCGAGAATGAGGTTCTGATTTCTCTCCCTTTCGCTTCTCTGCAGGAAACGTCTATGACGATATGAGCTCTGTTTAAACTCCTCTCTTGTTGACATGGCAACATGAAGGGGTGCTTTTCTCATTCTTATCCTCATCATCATTTTGTTGTTCCCCACCCGAGTCTATTCACCCAATATTTACTGTGGATGATCTGGGCCTGTATGGGCGCTCGATCTTGTTTTTGGATATGTCCATGTCACGAACCAAAATGAAAAGGAACTTTGTCAAAAACTACTTCATCATTCATGACTGCCTTTAAATAATTATTGCGAGTTTTAAATAATGTGAGATAGAATAATGGTCATCATTTTCCGTCATTTTCCGCCTCGACTGCAGTTGGAGGTGTAGGATTGCTGCTGTTGGCGTGCACGGACCACCGGAGATTCGTGCTTCAGTCCTGTCTGCTCCACGCCAGTAATTGACGGGTCGATCCTGAGATGCGGATTTCTCAAAGATTCACCTCGCGCGACAACGACGACATCACGATTCGCATCCTACCGTGTCATTGAGAGTATCACTGTGGTTTTCAGTAAACTTCGAGTGCAATTCGCGCGGGAATGGTGACCGGTGCGTCACTTACACGAGTCGCGGCCGCCGCATAGGCTGGCGATTTTCAAACCTCTTTGGCGCGCAGTCTTGCGGAGTCCATCGATCACGATTGTTCTCAGGCGACACATGGTCGAATTCTGAGCGCCTCCGACCCAGACGACAACATTCAGCCATCGCCCTCGATATCGACGATGGCGCCCAAAAGGAAACGGCCTTCTGAGCGGCAGGTCCTGGATGATGATGGATCCAGCAGGCCATCTCCGTATCGACCGGAGCGAGGTGCGACCAAAGATGGTCCGACTGAGAGTCCTGCTCGCCCGGCGACAAGGATGTCACCTGCAACTTTCGCGTCCGAGTCGGCCGCTGCTACTTCAGCATCCAGCTTTCCTCCAAAGCATGACTGCTACGACCACATCACCAGCGATGTCATCTCGAGATGGAGCACAGGAGGGAGTCAAACAATTGTCGCGGCGGGAGCGGAAGCGGATGAGATGATCTTGAGCGAAGTTCTACAAGAGCTGACGGAGAGCTGTCTACATGGTCGTTTGACGGGCAATCAGGCTGGCGCTGTGATAAAGGAGATCATCATTGCGCGGCAGGCAGTCGATGATGTGGATGTCGCATCACATTTCATCGACACCATATCGCTGCTCGATGAGGAGTATCAGAAAAATGCTACACTCCGCGCGCTCGTAGCGGCTACCTTGATTGATCCTCAGGTCTTTCGCCAGGAGCTGGATATTCCTCTCCTGCAAGCACTCAGCTTGGTGCGGGATACCTTTGAGAAGATGCGCACCCGGAAATCGACGAATATCCTTTACAAACAAGCAAATTTCAATTTGCTTCGGGAGGAGAGTGAGGGATACGCGAAGCTGGTGACGGATTATTTCAACACGGTTCAGGACGCATGCAGCCGACGAGACGACAACCCAAATATCGCGGAGGATGCCTTCCAGCGAGTCAAGGCGTTGGTTGGTGCTTTCGACTTGGACGTTGGCCGTGTCTTGGATATCACCCTGGATGTCAGCGCAAATCTCTTGGTCAAGGCCTATCCATTCCTCATCAAATTCTACCGCGCGAGTTCTTGGTGGCCTGATGCTGATTCTTTTGACAACATTCAATTCGAGGATCAAGGCTTCAGCACAATTCCTGATTGGGCATTGCCCGGCTCAGGTCGGGTGACGTCAAGCGAGGACGAAGATTCACGACTCTCAATCTTAAGGACGACGAGGGATGTTAAGTTCTGGCGCTCTGTCGCCGATAAGGGCACGGATGCCTTCTTCGAGCTCGGAAGTCGGCACATCATCAATTACGAAGCCGTGCTTCCTGTTCTGCAGCAGAATATTCCAGTGGAGCTAGATTCGCGAGGCAAAGAATCGAATCCAGAAAAGCGACTGTACTTAGCAGAGCAACGGCGGCACATGCGAGAGACGCGGACGCTTCCTCCTCAGGGCAACTACGATGCTGCCCAATTGCTGGGCTTCAAATTACGCTTTTATGCCTCTGCGGCCCGCCATGCGACAGACATACTGCCGGATAATCTTATGAAGCTCGCGGCATTTCTGATCAAAATCGGATTCATCTCACTAAAAGATCTCTACCCTCACCTTCATCCATCCGACGAGCAAATGCCGGCAGAACGGACACGCCTGGAAAAAGAAAAGGCCGCTCGGGATGCTAAAGATCGGCCAACTGCGGGTGTCAACGCTCTCGCGATGGCTGCTGCACTCACAGACGATACGGCGCCTGCACTCCGCAATACGAGAACTGACAAGGAGCGAGCTGGGGGCGCCACCCCTGGACAGGATAAGAAAGAGGAACCTGCCGACGACCTTCCGACGCCGGAGAACCAGAAACTACAGTTACTAAAAGCTTTACTCTTGATCGGAGCACTTCCTGAGGCGCTGCATATCATTGGGAGATTCCCATGGCTTCTAGAAGTGGAACCGTCAATGACACCGTTACTTCATCGCATCGCCAATCACATGCTGAGCAAGATGGCGAAGGATTCTCAGCCTCTGGCTAGTGTGGGCGATTTCAATCAAGCACGCGAACAGGTTGCAGACACGGTCGCCCAATCCGATGGCCGGTTGTCATTCAATGCGAGGCAACAGATGCGGCCGATGCGATGGCTTCACAACGACGTGCACAATCTTGAAGACGGCATCGCCTATGTTCACTATTATGCTGACTGGAGCGATAACATCCCTGTTTGTCAGACCCTCGACGATGTATTTTTGCTCTGCAATACCTTCCTTGGCCTCCTCGGTCTGAAGGTCGGACAGAACGTCAAGCTATACGGTACATTATTGCGGCTGGCAAAGGCTAGCCTGACGCATGATCAATCAGAAGATAACCGCGCTCGATGGCTGGAGATGATGAGGCGCCTGCTTGTCCCTGCATTGAGCTTGAGTAAGCACAACCCTCATTTGAGCCAAGAAGTCTATGAGCTGCTCGCCTTCTTTCCAACCGCTACTCGCTATGGCATCTATGCCGAGTGGTTCACTGGAAGGACTTCTCGTCTGCCTGAGATGCGAAGTGCATTCGACCGTAACAAGGCCGAAGTCCGCCTCGTCCTTCGGCGGGTTTCCAATGACACGGGCAAGAAACAATCGCGCGCGTTAGCCAAAGTGACTCTTTCCTCGCCAGGAGTCGTCGTGATGGAGATGGTTAATCAACTGGAGAGCTACAGCAATATGATTCCAAGCTTGGTGGAGTGTACGCGTTTCTTTTCACCACTTGCGTACGATGTGTTGACTTGGTGTCTCATCAATTCGATGGGTGGTCAAGGTCGAGACCGACAGCAAGCCGATGGAATGTTGACCAGCCCATGGTTGCAAGCACTGTCACATTTCGTGGCCTCACTCTACACGAAATATTCCAACCTCGACCCCACACCTGTTCTGCAATACTTGGCATTTGAGCTCCGCAGTGGAAATGCCACCGATCTCGAGATGATCGAGCAGATCCTCGTCGAAATGGCTGGCATTCGATCAGATGTCGAGTTCAACGATGCTCAAGTGCTCGCTATGGCGGGAGGTGAGCAGTTGCAGAGTCACATTATGCGACAATTATCCGACGCCAGACACGTCAAAGACAAGTCCGCGAAGCGCTTGATCAAAGCCCTCGCGGAGCCGAAGCTTGTAGGACAAATCCTTGTAGCTATCGCGCAGGAACGACAAATGTACGCCCATCACGACGGCTCGAGCGATATGCCGCTGAAGGTCCTGGGCAATAACCTCGACAAGATTCATGCCATTTTCGCGCAATATCTCGAAGTGCTCAAGACTAATCTCAAACCGGATCTGTTTGAGTCTCTGGTTCCAGAAGCCGCACGATTGGTGGGAGACTTTGGCATCGAGCCTGGTATCGCATTGTCCATTTCTCGAATGGCGATCCGTCATCGCATGAGTGAAGCCGATGCAGCGAAGAAGAAGGCCGAGATCGAGGAGAAGAAGCTCAAAGCGGCGCAAGCCAAAGCTGAGTCTACCAACGATGTTGCAATGCAGGGCGCAGAGGAGGGCGCTGTCCCAGATGCACCCGAGCTCAAGACCGAGACTTCTATCAATGAGGAAAAGGATAACAATCCGACACAGAGCCCGTGGCATCCGGTGTTGCTGCCGGTCATTGAGCGACTTACAGAGGTTGCTCCTGAATTGGCTGCGCGGGTCAGCATTCCTTTCTACGTCACTTTCTGGACGCTCGCACATCCGGATTTGTGGGTGCCGACCGACAGCTATAAGAGGGAAATCGCTCGCATCGATGGCCAAATGAATGAGATCAGCGGGAACCGTTCAGATATGAGTGCTGTGGCCTTGAAGGAACGAGACAGGAAGAAGCGAGCACTGCAGGAAGTCCGCGACCGGCTTTCGAACGAGACCAAACCACACCTCAACGCATACTTACAAGTTCGGAGCCGTATCAGTGGCAACCACGGCGAAAACCAGCATTGGTTTCCCAAGATCGTCGCGAAAAGCGCGAAGCAAGAACATGCCGCCAAGGACGCTCGACACCTTGGTCTCCTCGAAGAATGTTTCCTCCCTCGAGCTATGCTTTCATCAATCGATGCCCAGTATTCCTTCCACATGCTGAAGATGATGCATGACAACGGCACCTCCGGCTTCAGTCTTATGCATCTGCTTAGTCAGCTCTTCAAGAAACAGTTGCTCGCGTCGCTCATGTTCCAATACACTGCCATCGAGGCACAAAACTTCGGCCGATTTATCTGTGAGACGATGAAGCTCCTACATAGGTGGCACAGTGACAAGTCCATCTATGATAAGGAGGCCCTCGGCGCGAAGAAGAAACTCCCGGGCTTCGTCAAGACATTCGATGAGAAAGGCGACCCGAAGAACGTCATGGATTGGGAGGAGTTCCGTCGGTTACTCTTCAATTTTCATACCTTCCTCTATGGCGCTTTGACTGCGTGTTTCGAATCGGACGAGTACATGCATGTGCGCAACGCAATCATCGTGTTGAAATCCGTGCACATCGTGTTTCCGATGCTCTCCTTTCAAGGCAAGAACATGATCGAGGTGGTCAAGAAATTCTCCGACAAGGACACCCGCCAGGATCTCAAACTTGCGGCCATGTCATTGCTCGGTCCGCTCAAAAGTGGTGAGAAGAACTGGCTGACGCCGCAGAAATTCCGTCTGAATGATCCTGGTAAGGACGGTGCAAAGGGTGCCAGGCGCAGTTCGTCGATTCAGCCAGACGGCGCGAAATTGGATGCTTCGGCGTCGGAGTTCAAGCCGGGTTCCGGTGCGCGAGTCAATGGTAATTCCCGAAAGGAGTCCGTGGTTGGTGGTCGAGAGGATGGAGAGATCGAAGACGAGAAGAAGAGTAATGGTCCGGACACGAAAACAATTGAAAAATTGGCTACTGCCGTCATTCACGAGGATGCAAAGGGGGCGGGCCGATCGGATGATAGCAGATCTGGACAAGCTTTTGCAAAGGACACTAAGAGGGCGGAGTCGAACTTAAGCAATGCTGCGAATCAGGGTGATACCCGATCTCTTCCACAGCACAACGGACCGCGATCCGACTCCAAACCACCTGCCTCAATTCCAGCAAGGCCGCCCGCAAAAGATTCCACCCCGAGAAACGAACGCGACCTTCCGGCAAAGCCTGCATCGCGTTTCTCCTCTCGTGATGAGGGTTATGGGCGACTGGACCGTCCTAACGACGCCCGTCCTCATTCACGAGATCAGTCGCCGGCTTCAAGAAGTAGTCGGCCTCGATCACCGAGTCATTCTGGGCGAAGCAATCTTCGCGACGAGCGCCCGCACGATCGCTCTGCAGCGGACGCACGCCATGTTCGCGACGATGCATCTCATTCGCGCCGAGATGGTAATGCTGACAACAAGCCCACGCCTGATTCGCGCGACCGGATGGATACTGGCCATCGAAATGCGGACCGTGCGCCGCCTGCAGAACGCTTCACTCGCATCCCTTCTTCTGTCATACTGCCTGATGCACCGTCTCCTTCGCGTCCAGTCTCCTCGTCTAGTGGGCCGGGGCAAGGATCCGTCGACGTGCAGCACAATGTAAATCCAGCACGACTTGCCTTAATCAACGCCGATGTCGGCAGTCCAGCGAATACGCGACGAAATCCCGAAAAGGACCAACGACGAGAGCGCGAGCCACGGCATGATGAACGGTCTGCGTCAGCCAACTTCCAACCTCGGGCAGATTCGAGAGCAGGCAATGGTCGACCGCGTGAGCTCATGGACGATCAGCCATCACATCATGATTCCAACAATGACAACACGCCGACAGGTCCCAAGCGCGGACGAGCAGGCAGGGACCATGGTGCCAACCAGGAATCTAGCTATGGTAGACTGAATGGACCTCCGCCACAGGACACTGCGCCTTCTGGGCCGAGGCAATCTGCCGGCCCGAATGGACGAGATGGGCGGAATACTGATAACAGTCATCGAGGTGGTGCCCAGCCGACGTCCTTGAATCGTGCAGATGAAGTCATCGGACCACAACGAGGAGGACCTTCACGGCAACCCAGCATCTCACACTTTGATCGACCGTCTGCACCTAATTCTGTCCCGAGCACACCTGCTCCAGAACCTGCCATACCTGTCCATCCTAGCCGCTTGGCGCAGCTCAACCAGCCTTCACCTCTTCAGACCAATTTTACAGCACCAATTGGTCCCCGAGGCAATGCTTCTCCTACGACGGGTGCGCCCTCCGGCCCTCGCGCCACACCTCGCACAGGGCCTGTCTCGGCAGGACCGAGCCCCGCCAGCGCGAATCCGCCCTCGGGTCCTGCAAGGCGCTCCGGACGGGCGGGTGGCAACGCCAACGGACCGCCTCCTGCGAGCACGCCGTCGAGTCAAGGAGTCAACTTCCGGGGCGCCTCTACTCGTCAGGCAAACGCGTCTTCCTTCTCGCCAGCGACTGGTCGGCCTTCCATGGGTGCGCCTGAGACTCCGAATGAGTCGATGGGACGCCACAAGGTGCACGAGAGCAGACAGTCGCTCGATGAGTTACCTCCTAATCAATCAAGCAATCGACCAGATCTTTTCCAGGCAAAGTCCTCCAACAATTGGCAGGAATCCGACAGCGGCAATGGCGGCAGTGATCGCCGTCGAGACAGAGGCGACGACCGCCACCCTGCTCGTGCTTTCAAGGATGACAATTCCTCATTCCGCCATTCCAATGCTCCGCAAGCGGGTCTGCAAGCAGGCGGTCGTGACCGCCATGCGCAAGATGGCTCTCCACGTCCGCGCCGTGGACCAGATGGCAACAACGAAGGTCCCGATATGAATCAGCGCCGACCAGACCTCACCAGTCAACCACCACCAAATTGGGAGCGTGGGCCATCACGCATTCAAAACTCCGACGACGGACGCCGCAACAGCGGCCGCCTTGGCGGCGGCGGCATCAACAACGGGCCTGGCCCTGTCCGCGACGACTTCCGCAATAGCAACAACAGCGGACCTGGCCCTCTTTCCACTCACGTTAGTGTCGGCGATGGATCTGGGCCTTCGTACCGCAATGACGAGGAGCGTGGAGGACGAGGTCGTGGCCGGGAAGACGCTTTCTCGGGAATGCCACAGGGGCAAGGTAACCATCATCAGGGCCATGGCTTACAGCAGTTGCAGTCGCAGCAGCAAGGTTATTCGCAGGAAAATCGCAAGAGGGGCCCGATGCCACCGTATGAGGGTCCGGGCTCGGGCAAGAGGAGAAGAAATGAGAGATGATTGGGTCTCGTCGCGAACAACGTGACGAGAAGTGAAGTGATGGCGATGGACTCAGCGACGGCATGCAGGTAGAGCTGTCACCCACGATTGATTATTTGAGTTACAAGACGCGACAAATTTCCCTACGCAGCGAGCCTGCAGTCAGATGAACAAGCACTGCAAAGACTGGTAAAAGGCTTTGACACCGAATTTACAATTTTTATTTCACTCAAACGATCCGAGGAGAGCCTATGGCGAAGTGCGGCACAAGGGTGTGCTGCTTACCTCTCATCGCGGATTTAAATGCAAGTCCAAGCATGGTATCCCATCTTCACTCTTCATTGTACCACCACGTCGACCAGACACTTTATTCTTAGACTTTGGCTCGCAAGCATTTTCTTCAAGGGCCACACTGCCCTGTCGTCCCCGTCTGCTCTGCAACAATTGAGCCAATAAAGTCAACGGTCCAGTAAATCCTCTTTCGGGATATCAAATAATGTGCTTCCAAATCCTTTATCGATTGCAGACTTGGATTTCTGAAACAAGCCACCGTTTAGTCCAGAGCGACTACGAAAACAAGAAACGTCCTGTATTAATATTGTAACATCACACATATAGATTGCCCGGGGTTCGATGCGATTTAGCGAAGGCGTTTATTAGGAGTTCCTTTTGTCTCTGGAGGCTCTCATGTCCAGCGTAAGGATGCGTATAGAATTTTACATCATGTTCACTGTACTGCTCGTCTCATACAAAATGATCCCAGACAACTTATTCAGATTCCTGAGTTCGAGTCACGAGTATCATCTACTTTGAACTTGCAGCTTCTGTATGTGGTGTTCTGAATGTGGATAAAAGTAACAATTCTCACGTTGTATATGCCGTCTAACATACTGTAAAGTGAACACTATATCGTTTCTCTAGACGCAGGATAGAGTCAGGAAAGCTGCGGTCGAGCAAAAGCGAACCAATTGGCGTTCGATAAAAATTGCATTCCCACCCTATCATAACAATATATGCACGCAAGATTCTGCCCTGGCATCAACACAACTTCCATATGCTCCCCGATTGCTCGTTGAGCGAGCATCATGCGGGCAAGATGACTTAACTCCCCTTCGGAGGAGCAAATCCCAATGCTCTATCCCACCAAATCTTGTTGACTATCCACTGACCCGGCCTGTCTTTAGGCATGATGTACTTGCCGGCCTGAACGCACGGAGCGCAGGGTTGGTAATAGTATATTTGCTCTACAAGCGGTGGATGCCTGGCAATACCGCACTTCCCGCAGTTGTCTTCTTCGTGTAGCTGGACGTACTCCGATCGATGGCCACATTGCTGCCAATGGATGATTCGACCTCTTTGTCGACACATGGTCCTTCGTGATGTACTTTGCAATGGAGAGGGAGGTCAGTAGATTTCTCTTCGCTTGATGTTCTCGGATGATTTGCTAAACTTACGATTTGTGACCGCTCGCTAGTCTGCCGTGGAGACTATTTGCGCCTTGATGAATGAGGCTTGATCCAACTTGGCGGTAAGATTGAGGAGACCGCGCGACTTGAGAGAGTTTGTGTTCTTATCGCGACTGAAAACGGAGGATTGGAATGAGACCAAGGATCTCGGTCGTAGGATCACTCCATGTTCAGGATGGCTCCATTGCTAGACATGTCGACCGAAGTATATATACACGTATCCAAACGGGTACAGTCGGCGTATCGCACTCGCACATATGAATCTCGCAGCATGATAGGTGGCGGTAAATTATCATACCACATACTTGGGGAATCATGTCACATCAACGCGAGGCTGAAGCATTGTAACGAGAAGCAGCATAGGGATGCGGAGGAGAGAGGTATCTTTGGAGCAAATGTTTTCGCGTTGCCAAGAGGCCACCTCACACGTCTCCGCAACACTATGCATCTACTTGAAACGACACTCAGTGACACTGCTTCAAGATTATTGCTTGGGCCTAGAGTCGTGGATCGAGTCTTGCATAGAGGATCTGTCCAGCTGAAGCAAAGTAAAGGAGACACCAGAATGGGGTCCGGGGTATTCCAGTACGTCTCATGCACGCTGCAATGAACTTACTCGCATCATGCAGCCATCCTCTGTGACGTGGACCTTCGCATTGGGTGCATTCTTGTCGACGAGCAAATGGACCCCTGAGAACCTTGGTAATGACAGGGAGTACCCCACGCGGATTGTTATCTTGTCTGAATACTCTGTTGCACAAAAGCAGTCTTGGCGTCCGGAGAGAGTTCCGATCCGAAGAGTAAAAGTGCGGGCATCATGCAGCGAGGTATGCAGAATACAGTGTGTCAGCACACAGCGCTGGCGAAGATAAGCCTGCAGGCTCGCATGTTCTGTTTACGTCAGACCCCGAAACTGGAAATGAAGTAGTCGAAGCGTCCAAGATGCCGTTCCTGCAAGTCTTCGCTTGAGTGCATCTTCGAAGTTCTTAGCTGCATCATATGCAAGCAATTCCAAAGCACATGTGTCGGTACTCGGCTGACTATCTCATGTCCACATCGCACCTTTAGCTGAGTGACGTAGACTCCACTTCGCGATGGCCGCATTGCATGCTTTGCGTTGATCAAGTCCCTTGTCACCAATTTGGCGCGATCAAGTGCTCACTTGCGCGCGTTGTCGTTCTGGCGAAAATGAAACGCTGCTAGGGACCCTTGCATTCCCTTTTGTATGGTTTCATGACTGAAGAGCAATTTTCTGCTGATTTCGCTCGTGTTCTGTGCTGCAGTACGCAGACGAATGCTTCCTCGTCTGCATTGCGAGCCATTATGACGAGGACTACCGGATGAGCCATTTACTATTGAAGCATCAATCATCCCAATACGGACGAGGAGCGTCCATCACAGGTGTCATCGATAGGTAGGAGATCTTCATTGGTCTTCATAATTGTGTCGTCTGCATCGAGCTCAACGCCGCCGTCATTGTCATCCTTGTATGCAGCCTCGTCTTCGCCAATAACGTCTTCGCCCCGAAGAGCTTCGTCAACATCATCGTCATCCTCATCACGCTGTCCAACGTCATTGGGTTCCGGAAATTGCAGATGCTTCCAGTCTTCGATTTCTTCAATCACACTTCTCAAGCGATCGCGCACACTCTCAACCGCAACGGTTCCGAGGAGCAAGCGTAATGGAGGGTAGCGGCAATGGCCAAGCTGCCACGTCAATTCTGCAGACTTGATAGCGCTCACCGGTTGACGGTCAGTCAGCCATTGTACCAGACGACGTGCATGGCCAGCGGGGGCCGTCGGCGAATCGTAAGGTGCGGAAGGAGCTTTGATGAGAAAATGACCATATTTGCGCAACTCAACCGGACCCTCGGGATCGATGCCAACATCATCCAACCCGTTAGCTTCATTGGTGCGCATGTGACCGGGCTCCACTAAAGTGGCTTTGATACCAAAGGTGTCGACCTCATAGAGCATGCTTTCGATGAGACCTTCCGTGGCGTACTTTGTCGCGCAGTATGGCCCGAGGCCTGGAACGCCGAGAGCTCCCGATGTTGAAGAGAAAATAATATAACGTCCAGCGGGCTCATCTACATCGTCCCGCTTAGATGACTGTTCGCGGAACAAAGGAAGTGAAAGCTGCACGATGTTGAGTGTGCCGAGGAAGTTGGTCTCGAACTGTGAACGCAGGTCGTGGTCATCTTGGTCTTCACACGATCCAATGACACCATAACCAGTGCAGCTATTTAGTGAAAATGTCAGACCGACGTCGCTATCTACCGCTGTTGATAGAAGCAGCTAAGCTTACTTGACGATGATATCAATTCTACCCCAATGCAACACACTCGCTCGGATGACAGACTCGACCGAATCGCGGATTCTGACATCGCAGAGATCGCCTATGCAGTCTTCATGCCAGCCTTGCATCTGTTGCCGAGTATTCTCCGCAATGCGACCGATTGCCGTAACTTTGTCGCCGTGGTTCAATGCTGCCTTCACCAATGATCGACCAATATGGCCTGTGGCGCCGAATACCAGCCATACCTTGGGAATGATTGGCTTGGTCTCATCTGGAGGACCTGTGGATGCTGGTAGACGAAGCTGAGGGTCATCGATGGACACAACAGGCGACTGATGTGATGGCCGACGCAACGGCATTCTTGTTCACGACATGTCGTTCTCAAGAAGACCGGCTCAGGCTCAATACTATGAGATGCTTTCCTGGTAATTGTGGTGCGCATCTACTAAAGACAGGCGGAGACGGTATTTCCAGGGCGAGGACTGGGTGATGTGATGATCAAAATGTTAATATTCGATTATTACAATTCTCATTTTCTCTCGTCCTCGACTCACGTGAGTAGTCATGGAATGGTTGCTGGTAGACCTCACCCAAAACGCGCGTTTGGCGGGCAGCCAGACAACGTCATCCAACAGGCCGAAAAATTGTCAATGCGGATGATGAGGCATTCCGGTGACATGCACCCAATGCATTGATTTTATACTCTCGCGCTTTCGCAGTCTCCCACAAGATCGACTAGGACTTAGACATGATTTCCACGATGCTCAAATCCTGAGAAGCCCGAGGCAACTGAACGCAGCCCGACGCGAAGTCGACGCAGCAACCATGTCTAAAGCGAAGGCGCAGTCATATCAGAGTGAGCTTCCAGAGCGGCTGAGCTCACAATGCATGCAATGCTAGAACCGAACGATCTCTGATATCGGCGTAGGTGGCCAGCAACTCTTATCGACCACATCCACCTCCTCTTCGATCTCCTCCCTGTCATTCTTCTGGGGTTTCCTACTCGGTCAATTGACCCTCGCGGCGATCCTGTTCGTCTTCATCAAATTCTTCATATTTGGAGAAGCGCCATCTGCAGACGAACGAGCCTCAACGCGCGCTGCAGCTCGCAAACAACGAACGCTTTCGCATTCTCGCCAACGCACACTGTCGGTCGCATTGCGACCGCAGCCCAGTGTACCGGTTCTCAGGACGCGCAATGATGGCGGATTGACCGTCCAAAAGATTCTCGAAAAGACATACTACAACGTGCGGGGACACCAACCAGAGAGCTTGGACTGGTTCAACGTCCTCATCGCGCAGACTATTGCGCAGCTGCGGGCTGATGCTCTGGAGGATGAAGCTGTGTTGACCAGCCTGACGACTCTTCTCAATGGCTCGTCAAGACCCGACTTTCTAGACGAGATCCGCGTCACCGAAATCAGTTTGGGAGATGAATTTCCGATCTTTAGCAATTGCCGAGTGATGCCTGTGGATGAGAGCGGCAATACAATCAGAGAACTTACTGGGGCAAGAGGAGAGAGGTTACAAGCAAGAATCGACGTGGATCTATCAGATGTGCTGACGCTGGGAATCGAGACTAAGCTCGTATTGAACTATCCAAAACCATCTGTTGCGGTCCTCCCGGTCGCACTCGCCGTGTCTGTGGTCCGGTTTTCAGGCACGCTGAGTCTTTCTTTCTCGCCGTCTTCACAGGCTGCACCTGTTTCCTCTTCATCTGGAGCGGTCTCTCCTGGCCAAGCCAGCACAAATGACGAAAACCCTACGAGCGCCACAGGACAATCGCCAACTACATTGACATTCACATTTCTTGACGATTATCGGCTGGACCTGAGCGTACGATCACTTATTGGTTCGCGGGCGCGACTACAGGACGTGCCCAAGATAGCGCAGTTGGTGGAGGCCAAAATGCATCAATTTCTGGACGACCGCTGTGTCGAGCCAAGATTTCAGCAGATTGTCCTTCCTTCTTTATGGCCGCGAAAGAAGAATACTCGTGGTGGCGATGAGGAGGCTATCATTGACGAGACAGTGGCAGGCTCCCAGGTTGATGGCAGCACCAAAGAGCCTGCTCATATTTCAAACAAGGGCCCTTTACCCATGGAGACACAGACTCCAACTAAAGCTTCCATAGCTGGAAGTACAGCAGAGCAAAGGACCCGTGCTTGGGCGGCACAGCATTCCGGCTCCACGAGCAAACGGAGGGAGGAAAAGAGCGAACTGGAGTTGGCCGGCGATGCAATGCGCGAATTCGAGGAGAAGGCTCGAAAGAAGGAGCAACGGCAGGTAGACCGTAGCCGTGATGAGAGCGGCCTTCGTATGCGCGCCCATGGTCAATCTGAGAGAGGCGATGGGCTTCGAAATGCGCCGTGACCTGCAGCAAATGTGGATTTGGGCGATGCTGGGGCGCACAATTCCGCACATAGATACTTCAAACATATGACGTGAGACTCAATCGAAGTCCAAGTCAAAGCTGTACAGTCTCGCTATCTGCACACTTTGATGACTCCATGTGCGTCTGCCGCTCTCTGGGCAGTACTGTTTACATGGCAGTGCTACACACATCGCTGTGAAAATGGGCAGCGTTATGATTAGTTTAATGGTCCCCAATATGACGCCGCGCGCGATAATTTGAACCTCAGGCACCGAGGCTTGCCAAGATTTACGTTTGGTCGGGAAAAAGTTCAGGATCATTTTCTTTAAGCTTCAAGCCGAACAGCTCGCATAGAGCACCAATCCTACGTTTTCGCAGCATTGCTCGTCCGACATTTTCCAAAACTTACAACGACTGCATATTCATGCACTGCGCATAAAGCATTGCTTTAATTGGCAGTTTTAGCGACAGCGGAGGAGCAATGGCGGCGGTCAAGAAGAACGTTGACGCCGATGGCGACAGCGACATGATCATCAAGCCAGATGCCACTGAGCACAAGGTGGACACCAGCGAATGGCCTCTTCTTCTGAAGAACTGGGATCAACGTAAGTGATCCTGCCATTGTTTTGTTGCGAATTGCCCTTAACTAATCGCGATTCAGTCCTCGTGCGAACGGGTCACTTCACACCAATTCCGGCGGGTTGCGCGCCCCTACGCCGCGACATCAAATCATACATCTCCTCTGGAGTCATTAACCTCGATAAACCCTCAAATCCCTCCTCGCACGAAGTTGTGGCATGGATGAAACGAATCCTTCGCGTCGACCGTACTGGTCACTCTGGTACCCTTGATCCCAAGGTCACTGGGTGTTTGATCGTCTGTATCGATCGCGCCACCAGACTTGTGAAGAGCCAGCAAGGAGCAGGAAAGGAATATGTCTGCGTATTGCGAATGCACCAGAAGCTGCCCGGCGGCGAGGCCCAATTGGCTCGCGCACTCGAAACATTGACTGGCGCGCTTTTCCAACGACCACCGCTCATCTCCGCCGTGAAGCGACAATTGCGAGTACGCACGATCTACGAAAGCAAACTCATCGAATTTGACAACGATCGTCAGCTCGCGGTGTTTTGGGTATCTTGCGAAGCTGGTACTTACATCCGAACGCTTTGTGTCCATCTCGGTCTTTTGCTCGGTGTGGGAGGACACATGCAGGAGCTGCGCCGTGTGCGATCTGGAGCAATGGACGAGAAGGAAGGCATGGTCACGCTTCACGACGTTTTGGATGCTCAATGGCTGCACGACAACCAGCGCGATGAGTCGTACCTCCGTACGGTCATCAAGCCGCTCGAGACATTGTTGGTCTCATACAAGCGCATCGTCGTAAAGGACAGTGCTGTTAACGCCGTGTGCTATGGTGCGAAGCTCATGATTCCCGGTCTACTCCGATACGAAGCTGGTATTGAAGTTCACGAAGAGGTTGTTCTCATCACCACCAAGGGCGAGGCCATCGCCCTCGCCATTGCCCAGATGAGCACCGTGGAGCTCTCGTCATGCGATCACGGAGTTGTCGCCAAAGTCAAGCGATGTATCATGGAGCGTGATCTGTACCCGCGTAGATGGGGTATGGGACCCATCGCGACCGAGAAGAAGAAGCTCAAGGAGAGCGGTAAGCTGGACAAGTATGGTCGCACGAACGAAGCAACGCCTGCTCAGTGGAAGCAGGAGTACAAGGACTTCAACGATCCGGAGGGAGCCAATGGCGCTGTTTCCGAGTCGAGACCCGCCGTTGAGCAGCATGCTATCGAGGCTGCCCCTAGCAAGGTGGAAGCCGAAGAGCCTAACGGGGTTGAGGATGCCGACAAGAAAAAGAAGCGGAAGCATGAAGGTGAAACCGCCGAGGAGCGTGCCGAGCGAAAGAAGAAGAAGAAGGAAAAGAAGGAGAAGAAGAAGGCGAGAGAGTCTGCTGTGACTGCTGCCGACAGTGATGACAGCGACTGAAGAGCCTTGGCCGCGACTGCTCGTCCTTTGAGTCGATCGGATTGGGAATGAGATGATCCGAGGGCTGATGGACGAACATGTTCGGAAGTGTCGATCTCTGCAGCGTCTAATTGCTTGTTTGTGCTCGTGTGTACAGTACCGCCCACACCGGCACTCGGCTGGCAGGAGCGAATCATGTTTGATGGCGAAGTATGGCGTTCTTTTGGGTTGCTATGGGATGCACAATTGTCTTTCCTCATGTCGAGCCGCTGTCGATAGTATCAGCACACTCGAATATCATATCTGTCTCTGAAATATCTCCGACCGAATGTACTTAAACGGTCTCAAACTAATCATAACCATGAAAGCAAATGGTGAGGCATAGCTGTCTGAAGAAATTTTGCATTCGTGATGATGTGGTAGTAGTGGCGGCGAGGGTTCATGTGCACAAACCCTGGAATTCTTCGTTTGCCCAGTGCTGTGTTAACACCATGTTCTTAACATGACCGCGACCTTCGACGCTGCGCATCCGCAGATACCTAGGTATGCGTCGGTCGGCACAAGATCATCACCAACGTCCGCCACTCAGTTCCTGCCTTTTATTATGACAAACAGACCAACGAACACTCGATGATCTGAGATATCTGGGCATGGCGACTTCGAGTCAAACTCAACGCTGACCACATATGTGTACCATGAAACCCACAGACACAGCTATTGAGTGGGGATAAAATGCCATCGAGGAACCGGCCAACAGGCAATAAGCCTGAGCAAGCAAATCTCTCTGGAAGTCCGTCTCGATCGACCCCGAATTTGTCAACCTGGCGACCACTAAAAGTCGGCGGGACCGCTCGATCTGACCTTCCCAGCCAGCCAAGCTATGAAGCCGCTGAGAATGCGCAAGGTGCTCGGACAAATGTCGATCTGACTCCTAGAGAAACTGGAGCGACATCACAAAACAATGGATCGCGAGAGCCAAGTCTGTTATTGAGCGGCGCGTCCGACGACGATGACGACTCCAGCGACAGCGAAGATAACGACAACGACCAGCAAAGATATCCAAACAACAATCCCTTGGCGAGGCCCGGGGCCATGCAGCATTCCCGTAGCCATACCTACCTCGGCCCTTCAGCCTTTGCGCCTCCATTCTACAATCGTCCACCTACACCTCTACCACCCTCACCCTCTCTAACATCTCTCCTGCGACCCAATTTCAGCACCCAGAACAGTCGACCTAGCACGCCGGATCTCTCCAGCGATGAAGCCACCCCGCACATGCGCGATGCAACAGGCATCCAGACCCCCAACTCCGCCGCAGCATCCGCCTTGAACAGCACATACCGCAACGCGGAGACCATCCCACGCGCCAGTCCGAAAGTGCCGACGTACGAATACTACGGCTTCACGCTGTATCTGACCAGCAGTCTCGCCTTCATCGTCTACGTGCTATGGGCGTTTCTCCCCTCACCGCTTCTACATCAGCTCGGCATCTACTACTACCCGAACCGCTGGTGGGCGCTCGCGATTCCCGCTTGGACGGTGATGCTAGTCCTGTACATCTACGTGGCGCTCGCGGCGTATAATCTCGGCCACCTCACGCTGCCGCTGCAGAGCATTGAATGTCTGGTCGACGAAGCGGCGCAGATTGCGGTTGTGGATGACAGAGGACAGATTGTTCGGAATGATCGCCCGAGTTGGAGGACGGGGAGTCCGGAGAGGGGTGCTCGTGGGGCGAGGGGTACGAGCTCGAGTCGGATCCCGTTGAGAGAGGGTCAGAGGGGTGTCAATGGGGGCCAGAGTCGAACTTCGAGTTTGCATAGGGGGCCTGCGAGGGAGGATTTGGAGTGGAGATCGCTGTGGAAGGAGGGAACTGATGCGGTTATGGATATTCCGATCGGTGGCGTGTGTGAGATTCTTTATGGTGGACCTGGTCATGATGACGAAGAGGGAGTTGAGGGATAGTATCTTCCGCTTTGGCATATCGAATCGTTGAGATTACAGATAGCCACAGAATACAGGTTCATGGGTTTGCTCAAAAATACACGAAAAAGACACTTTTGTGTAACTATGTTAGAGTTGAGTTGAATTATTCATCTCGATATTACATTCTCCTTTCGACTCGCCCGGACGCCGGTCCTCCTTCCATCAAACCTACAATATTTAACAAACTCTGAAAGCAAAGCCGAAAATTCCTTCAAATCGCCGTCAGCGTTCATATCATTAATCGTAATTCTCATATCTGCTTCAAAGACCGCCCACGATCAGCGCACCATCTTCCTCGTGAGCACCTTCTCCCGCAGACTGCCACCGTTGGTGCTCGATGTGTTGGCCGACTTTTCTTTGTCAGATGCAACACCTCCTCGCTTCTTGGAGAAGCCATTGGCAGCAGCCTTTGCGGGCATTGGTCCCAGCATGACGTTCTTGAAGCGCACGTAGATGTCGTCAATCAATTGAAATGGTAGCGCGGCTGACCAGATCATGATCTTGACTGGAGCAAGGGCGACTTGGCTCAACGAGGTTCCAACGCGTCCGAGGACCCCACCATTTTGTTGGGAGGTTTGGGCTGCTACCGCCGCTGTGAGGCTCAGAGCTTCCTGCAATCGAGTTTCCAACAGCTGAAGACGATTATCCACGGCCATAGCTAATGTCATGCTTCGTTTCTCATAACGGCGCACGGCACGCTCGAGCCCTTCTAGGCGCGGTTCGTAGCGCTTGCGTAGATCTGACGACAGGTCGGATACATCCGCCTTCTGCGCGATGGACACAGTGGATGGGACCAGGGTGTTGGCTTCCAAGCGATCTTCGAGCTCTGCAAGACGTGCGATGATGTCCGCTTGTAGCTCCTGACTCTCTTTGGATGATCCAGCCGATGGCGGACCACCCGCCACAATTTTCTGAAGATGCAGCGTACGGGATGACATCAACCTGATGACCTGTCGACATGGGCGGATCTCTGCGGCCAACAGGAAAATGCTCAGGTTGTAATCGGAGACCAGGTTGGTCGAAGGACGCGAGAGTTGAGCGCGGATGACGTGTAGCAGGTACGCTGCCAACATCGGGAAGACGAATGTCGCGACGAGGGCTAATAGCTCTTGTTGACGCAGACTTTCGGCAGCTTTTGCGCGTCGGGCCCGGGTAGCCTCATCCGCGTTTCCGTTGTCGTCACTGCGAACGCGACGCGAGTGTGGCCGAGGCGATCCGCCTACCGACGATGCCGTCTCGACAGCAATGTCATCCTCGTCTTCCTCGGGAATCGCATCTTGAACGGCAACATCCTCTTCCTCAACATCGGGGTATTCGCGACGAAGGGCCTGGGCTGAATAGTACCAATCCCACGGCAGACGGATGCTCCAGTTGAGGAAAATGGCGGCCAAGCCGAGCAAAAGGATATCGGTCACGAACAGCGATCCATTTTGGAACAGTAGGCCACCCACTGCTGGCAAGATGGCAAAGGCAAGTGGAGTCGAGTGCCAATGTGTGACATCCTCGTCGTCTTTGTGTCTTCTGATGTTGTTGGTGCGCGGGCTGATGAAGTCGTCGGCGAATGACGTCGTTGCATCTTCTAGGCTGGAATATGAGAAGGCGGACGAACGGCGACGCGGACGCGAATGTGACGATCTGGAGGCGTCCATCTCGGCCTGGAGATTCGACCTGCGCAGCCTCGCAGCGTCGGAGATGGGTGGAGTGGGAGGTGTTGCGATCGTCACACTGGGATAACTGGTGGCTACGGGATTGTTGTTGGTGGTGGTAGTGGGAGGAGGAGGAGGAGGATTGCCGTGGTTGCTGCTGCTGGCATCGTTGGTGGAGGAATTGGCGTTCGCAGCAGTAGTGACGGAATTAACAGCAGCAGCGACCTGTGAATTACCTGTTTCGGGTTGGGCCATGGCTGGCGTCATCGATACTTTTCCTCCGACGTGGACCGCCGCCGCCGCCGCAGCACGAGCAGCCGGTCTTTTCGTACAGCGTGTGGGGAAAAAGCGTAGGGGAGCGGAATGTTCTTTCCGCCGGACCGTTGTTGCTAATAATGCTGCTGCTCCTCAACGTTTTCTGTAAAGATCGTGAAGGCGGAAGATGGAACTGTATAGAACAAGAAGAATATAATGATAGGAACAGTAGTGACGACGAACGGCGAGAAGCCTGGAAGGCGAACCTTGGAAAGTATAGGAGGCATTGGATGGCGGACGTGGCTTCCCAATGATAAATATTTGACTGTAGATGTATGTGGGCTGTATGTGGGCATAGGGACTCGGGACCGGTGTATGGATGCATACCTACCTGCCTAGGGATGGAGGGATGGATGGATGCAGCTGCCCCGGAAGGAACCATCTTCACTTACGCCTCGTTCCCAAGGTTATTACGGTATAGCCATGCATCACCTCACCCGTTCGTCCCCTGCTGGGACTGGTCTGCTCCCTTCTGCCCTGGAGATGCATACCTACCTAGTACCTAGATACTGTCAGAGTCCTTGGGGGGCTGCGATATTCGAGTTGTGTCCTTTGATCCTCCGAGCCGAGTGCGGATGGATGTAGCAGCAGCATCATCATCAGCATCATCATCATCAGGTGGGTCAGCGTGAAAGCCTCTTAAGCAGCCAATCTGTGGCAGCCCCCAATGGAGAACAACAGGTCGGGCGTACACATGAGCAATCATGACGACGAAGCTTCTCGGCCGAAGCACCAGGCGAGGGACGCAGCCGCGGTGGAGTTTGCATTGCAGCATCCAATATTGTCATATGGATGCATGCTGTGTATGTATACACTTGATGATACATACTTTCAGGTGGTTCCCATCCAGGTATAGATGGGCATGTCGTGCAGAAGATGTACTCGATGTACCGTCTCCGGGATTGTCCCGTCTCCAGTCGAAGCAGCTGCAGCCCTCGACCGGCAGTGAAGAGAGCCCTGGAGTGAGTGTATTTGCCGTATAGGGACAGACAGCAGAGGCGCAATTGAGGTGCATCCATGGATCCTGTCGCTTGCCTGTTCTGTTCGGCACATGCTCTGGTGCATTATGATAATAACTACAGGGCTCTATACCTTCCATCTCCCATCTTCGGCTACTGCTTATTGCTTCGGGATAGCATCCCAGGATACCAACACGGCGCATACATCTTGCTGCATGTACTTGTGCCCATACAATCCGACGGTTGTTATTACGATCCTCCCATTCTGCTATTCTACTATCGTACCGTAGTAAGCGAGCACACGAGGCAAAACGGACACCGACACACCATGATCCATCTTGTCCCAGCCTTAAGCATTACCGCCCGTATATTCACTAGATCACTAGAACTTGATCCTTGATTTGTCTTCCCAATGCGACATAAACATTGGAGATGGTACTGTGATGTGTGTATTGTCGTGCCTGGTGCCTGGTGCCATGCATGCGCCACGATCCCTCCCTCGAAAATTGTGTGAAGTGAGAATTTGCTGGATCATTGCAAGACCAAATTGACAACGAGCTCATCATCTTGTTCGTATCATCCCAGCTCATCTCATTCATCTTCTTCATCTTCTTACACGCGGCAAGTACCTCTCCAAAACCCGTCGTTCGGACCGCAAGTCGGAAGAGGCTCGTCGCTCCACCCGGGAACTGACGGGATCTACAGCCGGGACCCACGCAATGGGTACAGTGCCGACTTTGCCAGCGGGGGCTTGAATACACCAACAGAAGGCGGCTGACGTACCTTGCAGAACCTCCGCCGCGCGTCCACATCATCCACCACGGCCAGTCACTGCACAATGTACAGCGTGGCTATCCTTATCGCGACCCACCTCTGACAGATGCCGGCCAAGAGGCCACAAGGTAAATCCGCCTCGATGCTGCGCCCGACCTCATCGTCATTTCGCCCATGACTCGCACGATCCAGACCGCTCTAAACGCCTTTCCGTCAATCCTCGAATTGCCGCGGAAGGTGCCGGTCCAGGTTTGGCCTGACCTCCGCGAGGCGCATGATGCAATCTGTAACAAAGGCATCTCTCGAGCTGGATTGGCAGAACGATTTCCTCAATTCGACTTCACCGAGTGTTCTGAACATTGGGATTATCCCGCGCACGCGGTGGAGGCTGCTACATCACGCGCGGAAAGAGTTCGCGCACGACTGGAAAAGCTATCGAGCACCCACAGAAATATCGTCGTGATTTCACATCGTGGTTTTATCGCGTTCCTTGTACACGGAAGTCAATTCGATGTGTGTGAGTGAGATGCGTTCTTACCGCTTTGCGACGTCAGAAAAGGAGGCTGCGGCTTCGAGATGGGCTTTCAACCAAGATTTGAACACACAGCAAGACTTTGGTCCGACAATCCTAGTGTCGGTCAACGGATGGAGCGAGAAAAACAGTCGCTGAAGACGTTCCATCAAACGTCCGACGACCGGCGTCATTTTCTGACGTCCGGGCCGCAGTTGGTACTGTAATTTACTATGTTCAACGCCAAACCCTGCCCTGATAGAACCGTTCGGCTAGCGATGCCACAGCCTCTGCAAAATTCAGGATCAGGCGCACTAAGCTGTTTGTTTATGCGCAGCGATCGTGACATGGATCCTCCTATATGCCAGAAGCGATGAGTCATGATGGATCACGGTTCTATCATGATGGTTCACCTGTTTGGGCTCACAGGCAGTGTGTCTCGGATTGCAATGGCTACAAGAGGCACCGTCATGAACTCCTCTTTTCCATGTTGCACTGAGAACTCGACCACGACCGACCTACTCTGCCCAAGATGCAGTGGTCTTTACTTTCCTTCGCATGTTTCTTTGCAACTTCCATCGCAACCCGACCTAATTGTACCCCAAGCGCGGAATACCTCAACAGTTTCAAGACAGGTGCAGGTTATGGCGACGTGAAACTCCGGTACCGTGAGGTACCTGCCGGAATTTGCGAGCTTCAGCCTGGCGTGAAGAGCTACTCCGGTTATGCCGACATCGCGGAGAACAAACACATCTTCTTCTGGTTCTTCGAGGCCAGGAACGTCGATCCCAAAAATGCACCGTTGACGGCTTGGATCTCCGGCGGGCCCGGAGATTCGTCAATGGCAGAGCTTTTCACCGAACATGGCCCCTGCCGTGTGCGACCGGATGAAGAGCTCCATTACAATCCTTTCTCTTGGAACAACTACAGCAATGTGATATACATTGATCAACCACTCCACGTGGGATTTTCATACACCAATCTCGTCCCAGGGTACCTCGGCTACGATGAGGAGAACGAAGATGACAACATTATCGAGCTGGGCCCGAACGAATCATGCCCGAAGGATGCAGAGCAGTGCGGCTGCTTCTCCAAACCTGATCCTGATACCACCGCCAATAGCACGATCAATGCCGCACCGGATTTCTGGTTAACCCTGCAAGCATTCATGGGAACATTTCCGCAGTACTCGAACAATGGCTTCCACTTCGGCAGCGAAAGCTACGGAGGTCACTATGTTCCGGTCATCAGCAAGTACATTCAAGACCAGAACAAGGCCCAGCCTAGTGCGCGCCATATCGATCTGAAATCGATCCTGATCGGGAATGGATGGTTCTCTCCGCAACGACAGCACAAGTCTTTCTACGATTATGGGTTCGAGCCTGGTAGCCCGTACGACTTGGCACCACTCGACGATGAGGTCAAAAAGGGGGTGCATGACAGTTATTATGGAAAGGGAAACTGTTTGGACCTGCTGAAGAAATGTGAGGCAACCGGTACGAACGAAGACTGCCGGAAAGCAGACGCATACTGTGGCAAGAATGTTCAAACCCCGTGGATCACGGCTTCCAAGCGAAACACCAACGATGTTCGCGAGATTGACCCTTCGCCCTTTCCCAATTCGTTCTATGCCGACTACCTACAGAACTCGACCGTCCGTGAAGCTATCGGTGCACTCCAGACCTACATCGAGCTCAACCCTGTCGTCGGCATCGCCTTCGACTTGACCGGAGATGATGCTCGCGAGTTGGGCATCATCGACATCCTGGGCGGACTAGTCAAGGACGGCGTCAAGGTTGTTCTCTACGCTGGCGATGCCGACTACGAGTGCAACTATATGGGAGTCGAAGCCTCCGCCGAAGCAGTCGGCGTCCCAGGCTTTGACAAGGCTGGGTACACGGACATCCGCACGCCCGACTGTGTCACCCATGGTCAAGTGAGGCAAGCCGGCGGTCTCAGTTTCGTCCGCGTGTACGAAGCGGGTCATGCTGCCGGTGCATTCCAACCTCTCCTCCTCCAGACGATGTTCGCCAGAACAATCGCCGGCGTGAACATCGCATCCGGAACCAACGAAAACTTGCCCAGCCAGCCACACAGCACCTACCGTGAGGGTAACGGCACCGTGCAGTACGTCAAGTGGTCGGAGAAATCCACCTACAACACTACCTCCAACACGCCGACCTCCGGCGACTTTCAGCCGACCTGGCGCGGAGACGAGTGTTCGAGGAGCTCGACCTCGAGAGTCCCTTCGGACGCACCTCCGTCCTCGCCTGGACACTACAAACTTTCCGTTGCTCTTTCCGTCTTGTACTCTCTCTACCACGGTGTTTGAGGGCTGTTTTGCTTCTGAAGCTCCTTTGACTTTCTCTAGAAAAATTCCATCTCTTTGGTCTAGTTCATTTTTATAGTTCTCTGTATTATTATCACTTCCGAAGGCGTACTCGCTTACTAAGTAGGAGCCTCACCTCTGTACCTCAACGATCCCAATTTTTCAACCTTTAAGCACTTGATAGGGTTGCAGAGGAATGACGAGTGTCGACGACGCCGAGCTATTAATCAAGTATTGGGCCATGATTTGGAACTTGTTGCTTACCCTTCCCGTACAATTTATTGACGATGTAAAAGGGTTATGGGATTTGCTCGGATTTCTTGTAGCGTGCACCAAGTATAGGCCGGGAATGATGCCGTTTGCGATCGTCATTGTTCAAAGGAAGTTCACCCGCCGGTATTCCGATCTCATTTGAACGGAGAGTCGGCAATTTGTCGATGTGTTTTCGGAAGCATAGACGACTAAATGAATTCGCGCCTTTCTGACCCGACTGTCCTGCGGCAGTAATGTAAAGTGATCGTTTGTTCTGCGCATGAAACCAGTGTGGCATCTTGATGTTCACTGTGACCTCGAGGGTTAGAGAACCTTCTAGCTTTTGATGCAGCCTATAGAGATCTTGAATCGAGACGGCTATACATATTGCGCTCTCGGTCTGGGAGTATGGTCACGATGTCTTGCTTAACCTTTCAGATGTGAGGTCCATTTACTTCTCTCATTGTAAACTTTTCAATCTCACGGGTGAGCTTCTTGATTTTACGGGCGAACTCTTTCCCTCTCACGGGCGACCTTCGCTTTCACGGGTGGACATTCCTCCGGATGAGGTGAAGTAGGCAAAGTCCCTGTTGTGGGATGTTTTATTATGTTCCAGTGTAATACGAGATGCAGAGTAAAACCACCTGTAGAACGGGCGTCACTTTAGCTCACAGCGTGCGAAGGACTATAGTACAGTCCACCTGCAGTGATAAAACTTTACAGGCATCATTCGGCATATGTCGAATCGGCTATTCATCCGCCGAGGAATTTTTACGTTTCTTGAAGTCCTCGCCGAAGTTGATTTAGGTGGGAATTCCTTTTACAGGTCCATCGCTTTCGAATAAAAGGTTGGTCTGGTGACCGGGACGACGTAAGCAGAACCTTTTGCTCGAAGTGTTATCGAGGTACCAGGAATCATCGCGCTCTACTAGCAAGAGTCTTCTCCTGTTCTCCCAAGAGCTTGTAGCAGAAACGCGATCCAATCTGACACTCCAAAGTCATATAGGCGATATCATGGTGGGAAGCTGACCGCAATATATGTAATAACGAACGAGCGCCGCAGCACTAGAACCTTTACAGAAATCATCGTTTGCTTGGTATCGATCATACATCTTACTCACAGGTTGAACAAATCGACGATAACTTGTGTCTGCGTGTCATGCAAAATAAAAACGCATATCTTGCCATCGCAAAGGTTCAAATGTTGTGTCTAAAGGGTACGATTCAATGCATTATGATCTTTAAGAATAGTCCCAATTGGTAGTGGTGGGTCGTTGATTTCCTGCAACTTTGTCACACATCCGGCCCGTAGGTTGGCCGGGGCAAAGGCTCTCCAAGTTGCTCTCGGAGTTCAGGACTTCATCCGTCTAATCCATAATTTGACGTTTCAGCCTGTTTGCTTGTGTTCTTTTTTGGAACTTGTTACCCGGGAAATGATTTCCACGGTCATGACCATGACCGGATGAAGCAAAAGAGATTGTGATCTAATTGCCAAGCTTTTTTTTCTCCTCTACACAGCTGGAAGTTGGTGTGTTGAGACAGAACAGGCAGGCATAGGAATCTAGGCTTTGCCTTTTGGGGAATCTCAAAGACCTCCAGCACATCCATCGCTCGGGCGGGCTTCAGCAAATCGCGAAGAAGCCGATGTCGTGTATGAAGATTGTACGATCGATCTATTGTAAGAGGATCTGGTATATGAGAGTATCAGACGATGTGGAATTTGATTGACGGTTGTATGTCGTTGCGCCTGGAGATCATTGCACACCAGCCAGTGTTCGATAAGCTCTTCTGCGAGGGTACTAGGTACCCACCTAGGTTAGTATGTTCGTACCTCTGTGACGATTGTGCTGTGGCACGCGATAGATACATCGAGCGCTGCTGGGTGTATCCCCCCGGAAATTCCTGACAATCACAAATTGTTGGATTATGAAAGTCACAAATCGGTTGGTGATAGAATCTCAAGGTTGTTGAGGGATAAGAAAAAGATAGTTGATAATAGTATTCAAGGACCGATCACTTGTCAGAAACCAAACAGTGTCGTGGATCATATTGTTGTATCGTGGGTGGGTCAAGTGTTGCCCTGAGAGAAGAATAGAAATGTCAACAAGTCTGTATCAATGGATTTCACGCGTAGCTATACGTACACAACATGCGTTCGGCATACGCGGAATGTTTGGCTGTATGATCCGCAAGTCGTGTCGGGCAGGTGATATTTGAAACCGACCGACATGTGAAGCCGACCACCCGGAGACCGAAGCAGCCGATCTAGTCGGCCAAAATTTCGGCGTTGATTCGCGTTGATCAAGAGCAAACAACCCTGGAAAAGTGCAGCATCGTATGTAGCTGAGTCGAGAGGAGAGGGTTAATCAAAGCTTAGTAGGGCACCTATTCACTGCACGATTGACACCTCGACGATCGAAAGTCGGGTAGAATGTCCTTGAATCTTGTTTCACAGGTGGGAGTCTCACCCGACTAACCTCTGTCCCTACTACAGTCGCAATTGTGATTTTGGATGTCGAGTTAATGCTGCAACGGGTTGTACCGTCTGCGACCATGCGGGATTCTACATCTCGAAATCCTTTATAGGCTACATACTCGGTCTATCCTTGATGGATGACCGCAAAACTCAATCCTGGCGTTCCGATGATAAACAGCATCTTTTCTATCTTAGTTTCAAGTGCCTTAACGCGGCTAGCAACATCGCGGTCAAGCGAGTTCCTCGTCCTGGTTGATGTCAGCTCACGTTCCACTAATGAATAGCGCATTTCAATGTCCGTTAGCGACCACATAGATTATTGTCGTCGTCGTTGGCAGGAAAAATGGAGAAATTTACATCGTGCGTGATAGAACCGAAATGTCCCAGTTTGCTCAAGAAATATCTCATTACAAAGGGAAGATAGCATCCAACGTCCTTCTGTTTGGCTGGTTTGAGTCGTGTAACAAGGTCTGTAGAACATATTTCAACTGCAATCCGGATGTTCTGTGCAAAAAATGTCGAATTGGAATCTACCTGCAGTTTGCTTGACTTACATGTCTATTGGAGAAGATCAATTGTCACCAAGCCAAAGATATCTTTTCGGCTTGATAGAGCTCAGACGCGAACGAGGAGCCTTGCGAAAGAAGTCCAAGCACATTTTAGTGATAAGACTCGCAAGAGGCGATAGCGTAGGCGTGTCTGGTTATAATCCCCTTTTGGGAGGAGAATCCACCTTCGCGATTGTTGATTTGGGCCTAGCTGGGTAGGTTGCGGAGTGGAGTACCGATTTTCTACTCACAAGGAAGTAAGAAAGGCTGGATTCTCCGGCATCGTGCAATAATTTCATGTACTGTTTCAACTCTCAACAGTTTACCACTGTACACACTTAACACACAGCATTTTATACTTTGAGTCTCACAATCACTTTCCGCACTTGGCCTTCACCCATTGACTCGATGATCCCATGTGTTCTGTCTTCCAACTGGAGTCAAGACCACAGTAGTGGGTGTTCCCTTGCAAGTAAAAGCAAACTACGCCATGAGTTGAAAATAATCACATCAATATGGATTTGTGTTATTGGCTAGTATGACACTAATTGTAGGGTAACACCCGTCCGTTCCTACACGCAAATCGCATTCTTGCCCTTCTCTCAATCTCTCAATACATCAGTCGCGCTGCTCTCCATCGCTGTATTCACGCTGATGAAAAGTCGTCGTGGTCTTGCTAGATTATTCCTGCTTGTGGGAACAAGCAATGTCTAGCAGTTGTCCGGGTCGCAAGCTTGGTCGGAAACAAAGCGGAATGATGATGAGGAGGGGCCAGTGAGCGGTGTACAGGCCTCAATAGCGGTGTCCAGGTCGTTTACGACACGTTGGCAATGGCTCTGGCAGCTGCAGTGGTCATCGGGGGAGTAGATAAGGTTGGAGTCAACGAAGTTGGTGCCGTGAAACTTGATGCTGCCGCGGCCATACTCCTGCAAGCATCCGGGGTTGTCGACCTTAAATCGAGTCAATGATTGAGTCATGTCTAGAGCATGATATAGTGACATTGAACTTACCGAAACTGAAATGCCGCAGCTGTCGGTGCAGTGCTGGTCGTTACAGAATTGCGCGTAGGTGGTGGCGGTAACGGTGCTGGCAAGGCTCAGAACGGCCAGGACGGAGGAGATGATGATTTTGACCATGATTGCGGCTGGCACGTTGTTGAGATGAATGAGGGATGTAGGGGGTTGACGATAGATGTTGATAGAGAGTGCTCCTTAAGAAGTGGGTATCTCAAAGACCTATATAATGTCCTCGTCAAGCTAGCACTAGACAGGTATGATTAAGAGCGAGGCATATTGCTTTGCTGAGCTGATTGATGGGCACCCACGTGTTGGGGCCTTCACTGTTTGTGTCGCAAGCGCAAATCAACTTTTGATCGTCACTCGGTATAGACTGAAGGACAGTGGGTAACGAGCAGTGACGAGTCGCGGAATTTTGGCGCAAGTATTCATGAACCTCGTCCGTTGTCGCTGAAGGACAGTGGATAAGGATCAATGGAACTCAACGCATCCGCGTCGTGTGCATTGCACGTGGAGGGAAGCCTAGTGCTAGTGCACAATCAAGGTCCATTTCCCGATAGGACTCGCTTATCACAGCAGAACCGGGACCATACCAAGCACGCCCTAGATCTGAGGGAAGCCCGTCGAATCGGGAGGCGAACCTCCGGTCGTTGTGAGGTATCGTGCACAGGATTATGCGACATTGCAAGGCTTCAAGCCTAATCTACGCGATAGGCAATGCGAGATCAGTGTCGCTTAGCGAATCATGTCGGACTAGAGAGCTACGGTCAAGCCGAGGATGCAATGTTCGACACCATTGTTGTGTAAGATCTGCAATGTGCGTCGGTGACAGGTTGAATGCGAGGGCTATGCAGGCGCAAGGCAGCAATTTGAATCATCGCGAGTGCCGTAGTTGCCGAGTGGCGTTCAAATTCAAGACCTTTGAAGGACAGAAGAAGATTGAAGGACAGAAGAAGGTTGAAGGACAAGCTTTTGAAGGACAGCTCGGCATGCAGGCGGGCGAAGGACAGACGCGGCGCACGTGGGCCGACGGCTGTGGGGAAGGCAGGCCGTCCAATCAGGGAATCTCAAAAATTTCCTGCTCCCCGTAAAGGAAGAAGAAATGCAGAATTAGCTCCAGCCTTCGACATCATTGTCCTTTTTGGCGTGCAGATCTGTATTCGGTTCGGCATCATCGAACGTCGCGCCTTTCCCAATCAGACAAGCTTTGCCAATGCGAAAGGATGACGGCAAGCATCGAGATGAGAAAGCTTGGCTGAACGACTCAATTGAGTGGCATAGTGTCTTCCATGCTCGATCGTGTACGGAGACATGAGAAAGGATATCGCACTGCAATATAATGTAAGATATAAGAAGTATTGACCTCCTCGACTTGGCTTTTTTTACCAACTCGTCTTCACCTGTCTATACCGCAACCCTCCAACATCACCGACATATCTCCAGACATGTATGTATTGATGACATATTCTAGACCCCGAACTCATCGACTGACACACCCTGCAGCATGAAGTTCCAATTCATCGCTCTTGCCGCCTTTGCCGGCTACGTTAGCGCCACCACCTACGCTAATTTCTGCAACGACGAGAACTGCTCAGACGGCTGTGGCATTTCAGTCTCTGTAAGTTCATTTCGGCATTTCATGCTCTGGATGATTCTGACAAAATAGGTTGACAACCCCGGTTGCCTCAACGAAAGCGGTCGCAAGTCAGTCTCGTTCCACGGCAGCAACATTCAGGAAGCTCGCCTTGTCTTCTCCCCAGAGCAAAACTGCAACTGCCAGCAGAACTGTGTCCAAGTGGTGTATGCCGGCGAGGGCCAAGCTGGCGGCCCTGCCTGCATGTCTCTCGACGGCTACAAGGAGTCTCAGTCATTCCGATTCGTTGGTGGTGCGCAGTGCGACGCGAACAACTGTTAAACCAAGGTTCGGTGTAATCTGGCGGCCGTGCTCTTGGCTTGTACTGTGTACCGCGTCGTCTTAATAGATACTTCGGGGCTTCTTAGTCGAACTTTTATAAAGAGAATTATGACATGTGTAAGGGCCAATTTTCTTGAGTCTAATTCTATTCTATAGTAGTTCCTAGCGAAGGGTAGGAGAACTTAAAGTCTAACGGTCCTAATAGCGCTTTACTAGAAAAGTACTTTTTAAAGATTAAAATATATACTATTAAGAAAATTAGTTACCATAATATATCTATATTTCTTTTCGTCCTATATAGAAGTTTAAGAATATATAGGACTTCTACCCTACTAGGGCATACTAGGGCCTAAAGCTCGAATAAATATATACTAATAGTAAATACTTATTCAATACTTTATTTTGTTATTTTACTTAGTAAGTAATTTCTTAATACCTATTTATACTCCTAGAGACTACTAAATTATTAATACCTTTCTAAAGTAAAATAAATATTCTTTAAGGGTAGAGAAGATTTATTTACTAATTTAATATTATTAGGCTTTTTAAAGCGTTTTCCGAAATTTATAAGAAATAAGAACCCTACTCACTCTACTATATACTTAGCGCTTATATTATATAGAGCTTATTTATTTGTTTAGATTATTTACGTCGTATATTAGAGTTTAAGACTATAAAAGACGTCTAGCTCTTTAGGGCTAGATTTTAAATTAAATTAATATATACTTTAGGAGCTTTCTATTTCTACTTTTTTTTAACTATATCTCTCTCTACTTTACTTAGCTAGCTATATACCTAGAGCTTAGTACTATACCTATAATATTAAACATCTTCTTCTCTATTATAAGTCTAGTAATTTTAGTGTAGGTTTTTTTCTATCCCTCGAATATTTAGAGAAATATAATTATTAATAGAAGTTATATTACTAGTTTATGTAGTTAAATTATATATTAAATAAAGGCTTTTAATAAAAGAGTACTCCCTAATTATATTATATTAAGCTTCTAGTATACTAAGTATATTTCTATTTATTTATTACTAAGTACTATTAATAAACTTTATATAGGTCTAAAATTATTTAAGATACTAAATAAGCTAAAACTAGACTCAAAGTAAATATTAAAAGCTATCATTATTATATATCTTCTAATTTAATTTAATTCTTATATTTTACTTTATAAATCTAAATCCTTTTTTATTATTTTAAATTAATATTAATAGACACTCTTATAGTACAGAAGCTATATCTATATAGTTTAAAAGTTGAGATTTATAGATTCTAGTTATATAATTAATTAGGAGTACTATAATATATAAATATTAATATAAATAAGAACTAGTTTATAAGAGATAGACTAGAAGAATATAATACATTTATTAAAAATTAAGCCTAGAAGAGATATATACTTATTATAGTATAAGACTTTTATATAGTAAAAATATAATATATACTTACTAATATTTTATTATATATAATAATAAAGTAATTAATAAGTAGTTCTTTTATATAAAAATATATAAGAGAGGAAAAAAGGTTATAGTAATTATGATTAAAATTTCTTAGGGATTTCTTAAGACTATAATCTTTTTCAAATTTTAGAGAACAAAAATTATAGATCTTATAATTTCTAGAAATTTAATATTTAGTATCTACCTCTATAGTATTATATATAGAGAGAGAGATATAAGTATCTATATACTAATATCTACTAGATAAGGACTTTATATAAATACTAAAATCTACTTCTAAAACTAAATATTATATATAAGTATTAATTTAAGATAGTATTAATTATATACTACTATAAAATAGGTAAGTTATATTAATAGTATAATAGCTAATTAGAATATATTATTTATATAAAAATAATTCACTTATATTTAATTACAGAACTAAAATTAGTTTATCTAGATCTATAGATAATTAAATAAGAGTCTAGTAGGTTATAATAACTAAGATACCGGTACTATTAGTTATAAGAGACCTACAGATTTTTAGAGTATTATTAATAGTAGTAGGCTTCTCTTAAAAAAGAGAAAGTACTATTAAGTTATAGCTTATAGATTTGTTCCTAAAATATTTTTATAAATTTTACTTTAAGAAGGCTAAAGGTAGTAAATAAATATATACTATAGTATATCTTATTAAATAATAGAGTTTTAAGCCTTCATAAAGAAGATAAATTATTTTTACTATTATAGACTTAAAAGGTAGGGCGTAGAGTACTTACTTTTATCTTCTATAAAGTATAGAATATAGAATATAAAAGTATATATAGAAGGCAAAACAAGCTTTATACTTCTTTCGTCTAATAGTTCTATTATATATAAGAATAGGGGATATATTCTTTTTAAACAATATCTAAAAGAAAAGTAAAGTATATAGTAAGAGGTATTACTTTAACTAATAAGTAAAGGTAGAAGATTGAATTAGTAATTTAATAGCTAAAGATGAGAAAGTGTCTAAGAGTCTCTTTGAATTTATCTAATTATATAAACTTTTAGTTAGAAAAGGAGATAGTAAAAATTAATACTATGTATTAATACTTAATTTAAGCGTTAAGTACTACTTTTTAAAAGGAAGCCTCTACTATAAGTTTTCTATACTTCGAGAAATACTACTATATCTTTGAAGCTTTTAGACCGATAAAGACTACCTCTCTCTATCTTCTAGTAATAATTCCTAGGAAGTATAAAGAGATACTAAAGTCAAGAGGAGAAAAATAGATTTTAGACTCTAAGAACAAAGCTTGTTTATTTATCTCTATAATTATTACTCTCTAGAGATATTTAAGACTATATAGAGCATCTAGACTAAATTTTAAAAGATATTAATTATACTTTACTAGCTTTGTTTCTTGTTCTATAGTACCTTTTCTTATTATACTTGGAGCGCGTTTTACTCTTTCCTTCCTATAATCTATTAAAGTTCCTAAGACTATTAAGACCTCTATAAACCGTTAGTAAGAAAACTTAGCTAGGGCTAAAGTCGTTAAGATTATTAACTTAGAATTCCTAGAGATTATTTCTAAGTTAGTATTATATCTATAATTCCCTTCTTTTAACTATAAGAATATTTATATCCTTTAAGGTATCCTCTAAATTTTTTCTATTAAATAAAATAAACCCTTCTCTACTCTATTTATAATTATTTTATGTTGAGAAAATACTTATAATTATAGTAATCCGAAGTAGAATAGTTATAATTCTCTAAGGATAGACTTAAAAGAAGATATTAATAAGATCCCTTTCCTAATACTAAACTAACTTATATATCTATATTTCTACTATATCCTTCCTAATCTAGTAATACTATAACAACCTCCCTAGTATTTTAGTATCTAGTATATAAGAGAAGTAATATAATTCTTTATTAAATTTCCTAGATTTAATAGATACTATAATATATAAAAAAAAGTAAGGAAAGACCTACATATAAGCTCTAGAGCACTCTTTACTATAAATAAGACAAACCCTCTATATACTAAATATTATTCTCGGGTAGAATAGTCTCTATAGAGGTCTATACTAAATTTTTATATAGCTAGCGTTTAGAGCTTTTATAGTTCTATATAGACTATATAGCTCTAATCTTTAGCCTATTTGTAGTAAGATTCTAGGTCTAGTCGCTAGTCTACCTATTTTATCTCTTTAGCTTTTAAGAAGTATAAAACGCTTTAATCTATACTTAGAGATACTAATTATTAAAGAAAGAAACACCTTTAGAGACTTATTCAGAACTATACTAGTATAATCTTAAATTCTAAGAACAAAGTAATTTAATACGGATAATATTAATAAACCTCTTTAGAACTCTTTTTATAATCTTTATACTATAGTACTTTTGTTATTTCCTATAATATATAAACTTCCCTAGCTCTAGAACTTAGATACTTACTTATATCGTATTATAAACTATTATAAACCTAATAAATAACTTATAGAAGATAATACCTATAATATATTATTTACCCTACTCTATCTTCTTTATAGTAATTAATAATCTATATAATATAATATTCAATAAATCTCTTAAAGATTAGCTTTCCTTTCTTTATTTCTAAATTAACTATAATGTCTTCTATCTTTAAGCTAAGATACTCTATACTAGAATCTTAATCTAGTATTAAACTCTAAGTAGAAGTGTATACTTCTAATATATCTTTAATTACTATCTATAGTTTTATTTATAAACTTTCATAACTAGTTTAAGTAAGTCTATATATTATAATTAGAGATATTTATAAGAATAAAGGTATATAATAATAGGTAAGAATAAAGTACTAATTTATATTTAGATAAGGAGCTTAGATACTAATATGTATAAAGATATAAGCTTTTATATAGCTTTTAAGAAAGCTATAAAGAATTACACCTTAAACTTTCTCTTAAAGTCTATAAGCTTAGTTATTTAGACTTTAATATAAAGTAAGAATAATATAAATAACTAAATAATCAACTAATAAAATATTGTTAGAGAAAACAAGTAAGACTATATAATTAGAATATAAATATTAGTATCTATAACCTAGTTTAAATAGATCTCTAGGATTTCTTAAGCTTTATATACTCTATAATAATAGCTCCTAGCGTTAAATATAACTTAAAGGCTTCTACAATAAAGCTTATAGTAAGACCTAGACCTAGTTAGAGTAAAGGAATAATATAATAGCAACTTTTAAAGAACTTTATACCCTTAATTAGAATATAACTTAGAGTATATAAAATATCTTTAGTCTTCTATAATATAGATAAAAGTTCTTAATTTATTATTTAAATTTTTAAAAGCTAATTATTAAAAAGCTACTATATATAATTAAGCTTTACCTAGTATTAGATTATAAGGGCTATAGAGAGCTTTTTATTTCAAATAAAGTATTAGAATTCTTAAAGGTATATAGGAACTTTTTTCTAGAATTCTATTATAGTATTTTCTAAATATAAGGACGAAGAATTAACTTTATTACTACTAGCTATACCTACCTATAAATAAAATATACTATACGCCTCGGCTCCTTTTCTCGTCGTAGTAGTAAGCGGAGCGCGCGCGAGAATATCGAGTCCTAGGAATATAGTATATATAAGCATACGGCAAATCTATACCCTTAGCATCCAAGTAATATATTAGATATAGTACGCGCGCCCGACGATAGCAACTACATTTCTTTTAGACAAAACAGAGGTATAATAGAGGCGTAATTTCGACGGAGTACGATTCTAAAACACTAAGGATCTAGATTAGGAAGGTTAACTAATAACGTAATTTTATATTTAAGCTAACGTAATCCATCAGCGAGCCGGCCACACCACCGAACCCGCCACTTTTCCTTGGCATTGAAAATGAGGTGACTGCAAACATGGTTTATTTGACTACATACCTAGTTATACAGCTGCTATGCTAGGATATGATTCAGAAGGAGCATCTCTATCCTGCTGGCAGGTTCGCGAGTTGTGTCCAGCTATTCCGCAGTTTCCACATCGTCGTTGAGTTAGAAGTCCTCGTTCAGGACCAGCTTTATCACGAGTCCTTTTCGATTGTTGAGCACTCAGACCCGCATCTA